>NC_134363.1:115450183-115750183 GCF_048569485.1 Anomaloglossus baeobatrachus
TTAAGGGCGCTTTCACACTTGCGTTCAGCGCAATCTGCCGCTATGGAGAATAGCGCAGTCCATCAATGCACTGCACTATTCTCCATAGACTTGTATTGACGATGCACCGTAACACAAGTGTCTGCATTCCATTCGCTGGACGACACTGAGTCATTATTTTGACGCAGCGTCGGGCAGAGGAAACGCTGCATGTAGCTTTATTTGGGTCGTTAAAATAACGCACCTTGAAGGATTCCGTTATAATCCGCCAAGTTCTTAATGATGTCTATGGTGGCGGATTCCGGCACAATGCACTAAGCGGCGAAATCCGCTGACGGATTCTGTCACGTTCTACTGAGAATGCTCAGCATGTCCAGGAGAACGATCTAAATCATTTAAAATCACTCCTGGTCTCTCTCCCCCCTCTCTACCCCCTCTCTCATACTCACCGATCACCGACACGGCGCTGCACAGCTTTCACACTGCTCTGGCGGCTTCTTCTCTTTGAAAATGCCGGCCACTCATTATTCACTGCTTCCCCCACCCACCAGTGCCTATGATTGGTTGCAGTCAGACACGCCCCCACGCTAAGTGACAGCTGTCTCACTGCAACCAATCACAGCCACGGTGGGCAGGTCTATATCGTGCAGTACAATAAATAAATAAATGAAAAATAACGGCATGTGGTCCCCCCTAATTTTGATACTAGCCAAGAAAAAAGCCACACGGCTGAAGGCTGGTATTCTCAGGATGGGGAGCCCCACATTATGGGGAGCCCCCCAGCCTAAAAATATCAGCCAGCAGCCGCCTGGAATTGCCGCATCCATTAGATGCGACAGTCCCGGGACTCTACCTGGCTCATCCTGAATTGCCCTGGTGCGGTGGCAATCAGGGGAATAAGGAGTTAATGGCAGCCCACAGCTGCCAGTAAGTCCTAGGTTAATCATGGCAGGTGTCTATGAGACACCTTCCATGATTAATTTGTAGTGAAGGTAAATAAACACATACACCCGAAGAAATCCTTTATTTGGAATAAAAAGAAAAAAACACTCTCTTTCTCCTCTTTATTAAAATCCCCAAATAACCCTGCAGGTCCGATGTAATCCACAGAGGTCCCATGACGCTTTCAGCTCTGCTACATGAAGCTGACAGGAGCGGCCACAGACCATGACTTCTCTCTGTCAGCTCCACGCAGCAACTGAAGTAAATCGTGCTGTCAGCGGGGATGTCACTGAGGCAGTGCCGGTGTGTGCAGTGATGATGGGGGCGGTACTGCCTGCATGTGTGCGGTGATGATGGGTGCAGTAGTGCTGAAGTATGTGCGGTGATCATGGGGGCTGTAGTGCCTGCGTGTGTGCGGTGATGATGGGTGCAGTAGTGCCGGGGTTTGTGCGGTGGTGATGAGGGTTGCAATGCCTGCATGTGCGGTGATGATGGGGGCTCTCGCTCTCTCTCAGCTAAAGTAAACTTAACACAACACATTATTTCACAGGAATCCGTTGCCTTTATTATCACACTATTTGCAAGGCATCAGTCACATGAGTCGCATGATGCCGCACAACGCAAGTGTGAAAGTGCCCTAAGTTAATCTACCCCATACTTCATAATGCCTCCAATGCATAGAGTTCAATATTACCACATTTTTATACTGCCCTCACACAAACCCAAGTAGTATAACATCCCAATAAGCATTTTCAGGGTGATAAAGGGACAAAGTGGGCAGGACAAAAAGGCATTGAATTGCAAAGGGGATGAACTGTTTAGTATATTGTGAGACTGTGACCGGGGTTATCTATGACGGCCGGTATGTCTCGCCCCGGTTGTGCTCACTCCATGATAGAAAGTAAATCCACTCCAGGGTTAATGCTGTTTCCCGACAGGCTGAAGGAAGGGTTAAATGGAAACAGGAACAAGGGCAGGTGTGCCGGGTGTGAGGGAGTGAACAGAACTCCCTGAGTTCTCTGCTGGAGAGGCACATGTATATTGTTGTGGACTTTTGTTTGGACATTAAAACCGTGTGCTGTGAACCTTAATGCCTGGATCCCGTGTCTTCTGCTGCGCAGCCGACCATGCTACCTCACATATGGTGGAGAATCGGCGGGCATGACAGCCGGTGAGGTGTAGCATCCATCCCTGGTGACCCAGTAGCACATGTCCTGGATTCGAGCAGCTATTCTACAGCCCAAACCCGGTGACGCCTTGGAGGACATACTAAAGCAGCAACAACAGACTAATGCACAGCTACAAGAGGCTAATGCACAGCAGCAACAGACCAATGCACACCTGCTCCGGGCGTTGGAACGTCAGCAGCAATCCTTGCAAATGCAGGAAAAAAGGCACCAAGAACAGATGGTTCTCCTGGCCAAGTCGATCCGTGCCGGACCGGCAGCAACAACCCCGGGGCCGGGTGACGACGGCAGCGTCCAGAAAGCGGTGAGACAAGCGTTGCAAAAGATGACCCCGGGGGATGATGTGGAAGCGTTCCTGGCGGTGTTTGAGCGGGTGGCCGAGCGGGAAAAGCTGCCGACCCCCCAGTGGGCTGAGGTATTGTCGCCCTATCTGACGGGGGAACCCCAAAAAGCGTACCTGGACCTCTGTACCGAGGACGCCATTGACTATGTGACCCTGAAAGCCGAAATACTGGCTCGGTTGGGGGTGAATACCTATGTACGGGCTCAGCGGGTAAATCAGTGGTTCTATGAGGAAGCCAAACCCGTACGCTCCCAGGCCTATGACTTGTTGCATCTTGTAAAAAAGTGGTTGCAGCCTGACACTCTGAGCCCGGCGCAAATGGTGGAAAGGGTAGTAGTGGATCGTTTTGTGCGCACTTTACCCGTCACCGTTCAACGGTGGGTAGGACAGGGTGACCCGAGTACCCTGGACCAATTAGTGTCCCTGGTAGAGCGGCATGTGGCTACGCAGGACTTGATACGGGACACTGAGACTTTGCGTACCGCCCGTCGGTCCGGCCCCTCCAAGCCTAGGGCCAAGGACCCACCGCTGACAACGGTGCAGGAGTCCCCTACCGTCCCGTCTGAGGCCGCGCCCACCATTCCTGAGGTCCGGAAGGTTCTGTACCCTAAACGACAACCCGTCAAGGGGGTTTCCGTCCCCATTAGATGTTGGCGGTGCCAGCGGGTGGGACATATGGAAGCCCAGTGTCCACTCACCACGGAGCCCATGGATTGTGGGGTTACCCGGCGGGGTTCAATGTATGCTCAGGTGGTGTGTACCGCTGACCTGTTCTCCCCAGAGACTGAGCCCCACTTGTGCCAAATACAGGTAAATGGATGTCCGGTTACAGGATTGTTGGATTCCGGAAGGTTAGTGACCCTGGTGCGATCCACCTTGAGGGCTAAAGTAAAGGCCACAGGACGTACCGTGGGGGTGGTTTGCATACATGGGGACCGCCGAGACTTTCTCACGGGGATTGTCACCATCACAGCACCTTGCGGTCAGGTGCAACATGAGGTGGGACTTCTTAACACTCTTCCCTATGACGTGATCCTAGGAAGGGATCTGCCCTATTTTTGGACTTTATGGAAGGGACCCCCTAAGTCTCCTCAGATATTGGTCAGTCCGGGACCTGAGCCCTACAATCCTGAATCCGGGACACCTGCCGTAGGGGTCCCCATGATAGGGACAGAATGTGAACCCGATAGGTCGCCCCTAGAGGTATTGGCAGGAGAGGCTGAGACGGTCGAACCCATCCCGGAGTTGGAGGCGTCCCCGGATACGTTTGGGACAGCCCAACTCCAGGACCCTACATTAATACATGCCCGGAGTCGGGTGACAGTAATTGACGGGGTGGCACAGCTGCCCGGTGCCCAGGTAAGGTACCCCCATTTCGCTCTTAAGCAGGATTTACTCTACCGGGTAGATGAAATACGGGGCGTAGGGGTAGAGCAGTTGGTGGTGCCCCAGCCGCATCGCCGGCGGGTCCTCGACTTGGCTCATAAACACCTGATGAGTGGCCACCTAGGGGTCAAGAAAACGCAGGAGCGAATATTGCAAAGGTTCTATTGGCCCGGGGTCTTTGGGGAGGTAAAACGGTTCTGCGAAACCTGCCCGGAGTGTCAGCTTACCGCACCCCTGACCCATTTTCGCAGTCCGTTGGTACCGTTACCCATTATAGAAGTCCCTTTTGAACGGATAGGGATGGATCTGGTGGGGCCCCTCGTAAAGTCCGCTCGAGGGCACCAACACATCCTAGTGATCGTTGACTATGCCACCCGGTATCCCGAGGCGATACCTCTCAGACATACTGCAGCAAATCTTATAGCTCGGGAGTTGTTTGCTGTGTTCTGCCAGGTTGGGTTGCCCAAGGAGATCCTTACGGATCAGGGGACCCCATTCATGTCTAAAGTGACCAAAGAGCTATGCCGGCTACTCCAGATCAAGCAGTTGCGTACGTCTGTGTATCATCCTCAAACGGACGGTTTAGTCGAGCGTTTCAATAAAACCCTGAAAACCATGCTCAAAAGGGTGATTTCAAAAGACGGGAAAGACTGGGATACGATGCTTCCCTATTTGATGTTTGCCATCCGTGAGGTGCCACAGGCATCCACGGGGTTTTCGCCTTTTGAATTGTTATACGGGCGACATCCCCGGGGATTGTTGGACCTGGCAAAGGAAACATGGGAGCAAGAGCCCACCCCCCATAAAAGTGTGATTGAACACATTTTGGGTATGCAGAACTGCATAAGCGCGGTCATGCCAATTGTGAAGGAGCATTTACAGGAGGCTCAGGCCACGCAAAGCGGCCGCTACAATAGACAAGCCACCGTGCGGACCTTTAAACCCGGGGATCGGGTGTTGGTATTAATCCCCACGGCGGAGAGTAAATTCCTGGCTCAGTGGCAAGGCCCCTACGAGATAAAGGAAAGAGTCGGGGTGGTTAACTATAAAGTATTGCAGCCCGGTAGGCGGAAACCTGAACAAATATACCATGTCAACTTATTAAAACCTTGGCAGGAACGGGAAAGCCTGATGGCTGTTTTTTCCCCATCTCCCTCCTCTTCGGGTCGTTCACCTCCGGCTCCAGCGACCTCCGGAGAGGATGAACCGGAAGTAAGGATTTGAGAAGCCCTCACCAAGACTCAGAGGTGAGAGGCCAGACGGTTGGTTCAGCAGAACCCCGATGTCTTCTCCGAGCTGCCCGGTAGGACCAGTCTGATACGACATGATATTGTCACCGAGCCCCACCTGAAGGTACGCCTGAAGTCATACCGGGTACCGGAGGCTCGACGACAAGCCATATCGGAGGAAGTAAAGACAATGTTACGCCTGGGGGTCATCGAAAAATCCCGGAGTGAATGGGCTAGTCCGATTGTCCTAATACCAAAACCCTATGGCTCCTTAAGGTTCTGCAATGACTTTAGGAGATTGAACGAAATATCCAAGTTCGATCTCTACCCCATGCCCCGGTTGGATGAGCTGATTGATAGGTTGGGACAGGCGCGATATTTTACCACGCTCGACCTGACCAAGGGGTACTGGCAGGTGCCACTGACGGAGTCCGCCAAGGAGAAAACCGCTTTTGTTACGCCGGAGGGTCTCTTCCACTATGTTGTCTTGCCTTTTGGGTTACATGGCGCTCCGGCCACGTTTCAGAGGTTGATGGACTTAGTGCTGGAACCCCACCAGGCGTATGCATCAGCGTACCTTGATGACATCATTATTTACAGCTCCGATTGGCAGACCCACTTGGAACAGGTACAAGCGGTGGTGGACGCGCTTCGAACAGCCGGATTGACAGCCAATCCCAAGAAATGTGCGTTGGGACTCACGGAAGCCCGCTACTTGGGCTACGTGATAGGCCAAGGAGTGATTAAGCCCCAAATTAACAAGGTTGAGGCGATCCAGAAGTGGCCTAGACCCCTGACCACGAAGCAGGTTAGGGCCTTCCTGGGTATCGTGGGATACTACAGGAGGTTTGTAAAGGATTTTGCGGGACTATCAGCCCCCTTGACGGACCTTCTCAAAGGCAAGAAGTCCGTCATGGTGCGCTGGACTCCGCAGGCCGAGGACTCCTTCCGGGCCCTGAAGGGGGTCCTGTGCGGACAGCCCGTTCTTGTACACCCTGATTTCCGGAAGGAGTTCATAGTACAGACTGACGCCTCAGAGGTCGGCCTGGGGGCAGTGTTGTCTCAGGTGGTTCAGGGGGAGGAACACCCCGTCACCTTCTTAAGTAGGAAGCTCACCCCTCCCGAGCGGAATTATAGCGTAGTGGAGAAGGAGTGCCTGGCGATCAAGTGGGCCTTGGAGTCCCTACGCTATTACCTGCTGGGACGGCAGTTTCGCTTAGTGACAGATCACTCTCCACTGGTCTGGATGAGGTCCGCCAAGGAACGGAATGCCCGGGTTACCCGGTGGTTCCTTTCTCTGCAGAACTTCCGGTTTACGGTTGAACATAGGGCCGGTGGGTTGCAGGGCAACGCCGATGCCTTGTCCCGCGGCCCGTGTTTGATGGCGGGAGTTCAACCCCGCACGATTGAACTGAGGGGGGGGGTATGTGAGACTGTGACCGGGGTTATCTATGACGGCCGGTATGTCTCGCCCCGGTTGTGCTCACTCCATGATAGAAAGTAAATCCACTCCAGGGTTAATGCTGTTTCCCTACAGGCTGAAGGAAGGGTTAAATGGAAACAGGAACGAGGGCAGGTGTGCCGGGTGTGAGGGAGTGAACAGAACTCCCTGAGTTCTCTGCTGGAGAGGCACATGTATATTGTTGTGGACTTTTGTTTGGACATTAAAACCGTGTGCTGTGAACCTTAATGCCTGGATCCCGTGTCTTCTGCTGCGCAGCCGACCGTGCTACCTCACAATATATAGGTTAAAGTCCAAGGTTGAATTTAAAGCATTTCTCAATAAATTAAATCTCCTGGATCCTGAAAAAAAAAAATCACTGCAAGTCCTAAAAGTTTTCTGAGTTGTACAGAAGTTTTGCAACTTTTCACAGTAATTTTTGCCAGAAGTCTGGTGATATTGCTTTGATGTATCGGGCCCCTATTATTTATGTGTTCACCTGTTTTTTCTAAGGTTCCCCACTGACTGCAAAGTTTAGGGTTTTCAGCTGATTTATCAATTATGACTTTTGAAAAAGTCACCAAATTTGGTACAAATCTGTGCCAGTCCCCTCCAGGAGAAATGCTATGGTACACCAGACATTTTGGAACAATGTTTGTGCCATTTTGTGAAATTTATAACTTTTTGACCTTTAGGTTTGTAAAGCGATTCAAAGACAAATATACAATAAAAAAAACTATTTTGATAGTGCATAAAATTCATGAATTGCATGTCCCATTTTGAATAATTTGGAGCAAAAAAGTAAATTAATACAAGTGAAAAGAATAAAAGTTCTGTAGCTTAAAAAATACAAATGATGAATGGGGCAATAGCTTTATTAAATATTAGCTAAAACAATAAGATCAGTATTAGGTTGTTAATCACAAAAAGATTAGTTTCCATAGTATGATTCAAGTGAAGGCAGGTGAAGTATCTATTCCTGTTCTGTAAATGTCAGATGTCACACACAGCAACATGCGTCACAAAAGTCGTGCCTCGGCAGCGATGTTGCTAGCGATGTTGCTTAGTGAGACGTGGCCTTAAGGCCAACTACTGGGAATGTAGTAAGTGACCAAGGCAAATTTACAATGTACAGGACAATGGGGTAGTAAAGGTACCGTCACACTAAGCAACATCGCTAGCAACATCGCTGCTGAGGCACAACTTGCTAGCGATGTTGCTGTGTGTGACATCCAGCAACAACCTGGCCCCTGCTGTGAGGTTGTTGGTTGTTGCTGAATATCCTGGACCATTCTTTAGTTGTTGCTCTCCCACTGTGAAGCACAGATCGCTGTGTGTGACAGCGACAGAGCAACAACTAAATGTGCAGTGAGCAGGGAGCCGGCTTCTGCGGACGCTGGTAACTACGGTAAACAATGGGTAACCAAGAAGCCCTTCCCTTGGTTACCCGATATTTACCTTTGTTACCAGCATCCGCCGCTCTCATGCTGTCAGTGCTGGCTCCCTGCTGCCTGCACACGTAGCAGAGTACACATCGGGTAATTAACCCGATGTGTACTGTGGCTAGGTGTGCAGGGAGCTAGCGCTAAGCGGTGTGCGCTGGTAACCAAGGTAAATATCGGGTTGGTTACCCGATATTTACCTTAGTTACGAAGCGCAGCATCTTCCACGTGTAGCGACGCTCCAGCGATCTCTGCCAGGTCAGGTTGCTGGTGGGATCGCTGGAGCGTCGCTTAGTGTGACATCTCACCAGCGACCTCCTAGCAACTTACCAGCGATCCGTATCAGGTTGTATCGTTTTTGGGATCGCTGGTAAGTTGTTTAGTATGACTGGGCCTTAAGATAATCCAAGGTCTGGGAAGGCAGCACAAGATCTGAATACAAGCTTCCAGAGTCAGGATCAAAGAAAGCAGACATGATGAGTAAACCAGCTGAGTTGGTAAAAGGTGAGACAATACAGAGCACCTTGCAGTAATGTAGACAGGAGACCAACTAGAACCTAGATGAGGTGATAACTGATAAGTCATGTGCGTAGCTGCCTTATCAAATTCCTGTTGCAATGGGATTAGTTATGGAATCTAAAATTTGCTGGACACCATGTGGTTAGCTTCTTGCAGATTTAGCACCATGTGAAGCTAACCAGCAGTAGGAGGATGCAGCAAAGTTAGAAAAGCTACAGAAGGCAGCTATGCATAAGAGACAAACTGATACTGAGAATAGCTGAACGGTGACCACAATCAGTTGGGTGGTGTCTACCACCAGTGCATGACATTCTGCTTCTATATGTCAAGGTTTGTAACTGGCACATTTAGGAGACTACAATCAAGTTAAAATGAGGTTATTTTCACATAAACCTCTTTTAAAAGAGCTACATAATACAGATCTATGACAGGTGATCATTGCAGATTTAGGAGATTAAAAGGACTATTTAATGAGGAAATAAATGAAAAATCCATCAGTAATTACGAGTTACAGATTAAAAGAGAGCAGAGAAAGGTTGGAAATTATAAATATCATAATCATTTGTTTTGTCTTCTCTTTTGTGAAAGTAATTTGGTTTTCAAAGAAATTACAATTTGTATGAGGGGTTGTTATTTCATACAGCACGTTGACCTTGCAGTCAAATTGAGGTCTTGTAATGTAATTTAGTCGAAAACAAAAGTAAGTACATTCTTCTCATTTCCGTAAATAGTTTATCATACTTTTTCATGGAACAATATTGAATAAATTACACTTTGATACAATGTACAGTAGTCAGTGTACAGCTTGTATATCAGTGTAAATTTGGTGTCATCTAAATAACTCAGAACATAGCCATTAATGCTTAAACTGCTCCAACAAAAGTGAGTACACCCCTAAGTAAAATGGCAAAATTCCCAATTTGTCATGTGACTCATTAGTAATACAAGATGTCAGGTGTGAATGGGGAGCAGATGTTTTAAGTTTAGTTTGATTGGTCACACTCTCTCTGATACCTGACACTGGAAATTCAACATGGCTCCTCATGGCAAAGAATTCTCTCAGGATCTGAAATAAAGAATTGTTGCTCTACATAAAGATGGCCGAGGCTATAAGAAGATTGCCAACACCCTGAAATTGAGCTGCAGCACGGTGGCCAAGACCATACAGCAGTTTAACAAGACAGATTCCACTCACAACAGGCCTCACCATGGTCGACCAAAAAAGTTTTGTGCACGTGCTCAATGTCATATCCAGAGGTTGTGTTTTCCAAATAGAAGTATGAGTGGTGTTAAGATTGCTGGAGAGATGAAAGGAGTGGTGTGTTAGTCTGTCAGTGCTCAGGCCATACACCGTGTACTGCATGAAATTAGTCTGCATTGCGGTCATTCCAGAAGGAAGCCTCTTCTAAAGATGATGCTCTAGAAAATCCTCAAACAGTTTGCTGAAGACAAGCAGACTAAGGACTAGGATTACTCGAACAATGTCCTGTGGTCTAATGAGAATAGATAATTTTTTGGTTCAGCTGATGTCATAGGTTTTTGTGGAAATTAGGTGAAGAGTACAAAGACAAATGTGTCCAGCCTACAGTCAGGCATGGTGGTGGGGCTGCATAAGAGCTGCTGGCTTTGAGGAGCTAAATTTTATTGAGAGAACCTTGAGTTGCAACATGTACTGTGACATATTGATGCAGAGCCTAGTCCCTTCTCATCAAAAACTGGGCTGTAGGGCAGTATTCCAACATGATAACAACCCCAAACACACCTGCAAGACAACCAATGCCTTGTTAAATAATCTGAGGCAAAAAGTGCTGGACTGGCCAAGCATGTATTCAGTGTATGCAGACCTCAATCCTATTGAACACCTTTGAGGCACCCTCAAACAGAAGATGGAGAAGCGCAAGGTGTCTAATATCTATCAGCTCAGTAATGTTGTCATGAATGGGTGGAAGAGGATCCAGTTACTCCTGTGAAGCCCCAGTGAACTCCATGCCCAAGAGAGTTAAGGAAGTTCTTGAAAATAATGGTAGCCATACAAAATATTGACATTTTCGGCACAATTTGGCCATTTTCACTTAGGGTTGTACTCACTTTTGTTACCAACGATTTAGATATCGACACCTCTGTGTAGAGTTATTTAGAGTACATACTAAACTTACACTGTTATAGAAGCTGGACACTGACTTCTTTACATTGTATAAAAGTGTCATTTGTTCAGTGTTGTCCCACGAAAAGATAATATAATATTTAAAAAAATGTGGGGGGTGTACTCACGTTTTTGATGTACCGTATATATATATATATATATACACTCCAAACAGCTAAGATAATTCTGTAAACTAAGGATTTTCAATATGTTTCTAAGAATTCACCAGCCAGAACATGAAGCTTCACTAATAATCAATTTTATATGCTAGATATTAAAAATTACCAACCTACTCATCTGCATCTTAATGATAAATTAGAGATGAATCATTGTTTTAAAGCACTGCTATAGATACAGTAGTATTTTGTTTTCATGTTTTTAGTAGAATATCTTTCATATTTATACATATCTTATTTTGCTTTTTGTGAAACTCCTAATTTTATACATGGTGACTAAGGAGAGGGAACAATTAGGACATCTTAATAACAAAAAATATCCTAATAATGTAACATTTTGTTTTTGGATTCATCATAATTTTCTATAACTACCCAGTTATTCAGTACAAAATATCTTCTGATATCTGTTGGATCCTATAAGTGAAATAGTTGATAAATTACATAACTAAAAGTAGCTTTGCAATATCCTATTCAATCAAAATTATTCAATATTTGGCATTAAAATAATATTATGGTTGCTAATAGGTGTTACAGTGCCTTGAAAAAGTATTCATGCCCTGTTAATTTTACCACATTTCTTCACACTATATCCACAAACTTAATTCTATTTATTGGGATTTTATTAGCGATGGGTGACTGTGCTCACCACTGCTTGATACTTGAGTAAGCAACAGGGTGCTCGGGCACACTCGGGACTTGATCAAGTATACCTGGTGCATGAGTGCCCACCCAGCATGTTTTGTGTGTTTTTTTCAGCTACTAAACATTCAGGGATTGATTGTCCATCATGGTAATGCTGTAGCCATGTTGGTTACTGTCATAGTTCTAATTGGCAGGTCACAATGCATCATTGGATGTCACATGCCCAACATGCGGTGCAACACAGAGGGAAAGCTAGGGAATAGTTAAAGGAAGACCTTGGCAATAGAGATGAGCCACCCTCTAGAGGCTCAAGTTCGGTTCGGTTCGTCAAACGGAGGCCGTGTTCGAGTTCAGTTTGGCGAGCTGTTCGACAAACCTCTCAAATGGGGGCAAACACAAACACATAAAAAAACACATTATAAATGTACACATACAGTTAATAAACATTGCCATAACACTAACCTGTCCCCGCGATGCGTCCTGCACTCTGTCTCCTGCCGCTTTTCCTTATGATAATAGCTGCATCCTCCCGGTAACCAGCACTAGCATAGGACCTATCGTGACGTCAAAATAGCCATGTGACCAGTCACGTGTCTATTATCTCATTGGCTACAGTCTGGTCACATGGCTTTGACGTCATACTAGGACCTGTCAGTGTATCTCTCCAGTACGCAGTGATCGTTTGTGCATCTCCGTGTACCGGCGACATGCTCTGGCACACGGTCAACTCCCCGTTCTGCTTCCCCGTTCCGTTATTCACCGGCTGCCACAGCCGGTCAATACCGGAGATCACCATTGACAGGCAGCAGCTTCTGGTCACTCACAGAGTGAAAAGACTGCACGGGAACAGCAGCGTCTTCCCAAATTCAGCGCTGCTGATGTAGCAGAGCTGTATGGGTTGAAGGAGAAAGAAGACAAAAGAGCAGGATCGTGGAGGGATAAGAGGGAGTAATAAACATGGAGTCTCTAAGTGTGTCTCTGTATTTATTTATATTAAACTATTTTTTCTCTCTGTGGTGGTTTTTTTTTAACCCTTTATTGGAGATACTTAATGGCCGGGTAAAACTTGCCTGACATTAAGAATCTCTGACTTAATACAAGCTAGTAAAACAAAGCTAGTATTAACTCATAATTACCCAGGAAGCCACCCGCCTCCAGGGCTGTTGAAAGAGTTGGATACAGCGCCAGATGATGGCGCTTCTATGAAAGCGCCATTTTCTGGGGCGGCTGTGGATTGCAATTTGCAGCAGAGGGGCCCAGAAAGCTCGGGCTAACCTGTGCTGCGGATTCCAATCCCCAGCTGCCTAGCTGTACCTGGCTGGACACAAAAATGTGGCGAACCTCATGTCGATTTTTTTTTTTAATTATTTCATGAAATTCATGAAATAATTAAAAAAAGGGCTTCCCTATTCTTTTTCTTCCCAGACGGGTACAAATAGGCAGCTGAGTTTTGGGGGCAGCCGTACCTGCCTGCTGTACCTGGCTAGCATACAAAAATATGGCGAAGCTCATGTCATTTTTTTGGTGGGCAAAAAACTCCTGCATACAGTCCTGGATGGAGTATGCTGAGCCTTGTAGTTCTGCAGCTGCTTTCTGCTCTCCTGCATATACTAGTGAATGGAGAATGCTGAGCCTTGTCATTCTGCAGCTGCTGTCTGCTCTCCTCTTTACAGACAGACAGCAGCTGCAGAACTACAAGGCTCAGCATACTCCATCCAGGACTGTATGTAAGAGTTTTTTGGCCCCCCCCAAAAAAATTATGTGAGCTTCGCCATATTTTTGTATTCTAGCCAGGTACAGGAGGCACCTACGGGCTTCCCCCAACCCCCAGCTGCCTATTTGTACCCGGCTGGGATCCAAAAATATAGGGAAGCCCTTTTTTATTATTTCATGAATTTCATGAAATAATTAAAAAACAAATGACGTGGGCTTCGCCATATTTTTGTATGCTAGCCAGGTACAGCAGGCACCTACGGGCTGCCCCCAACCCCCAGCTGCCTATTTGTACCCGGCTGGGAACCAAAAATATAGGGAAGCCCTTTTTTTATTAATTATTTCATGAATTTCATGAAATAAATAAAAACCAAATGACATAGCCTTCGCCATATTTTTGTATGCTAGCCAGGTATAGCAGGCACCAACGGTCTGCCCCCAACCCCCAGCTGCCTATTTGTACCCGGCTGGGAACCAAAAATATAGGGAAGCCCTTTTTTTATTAATTATTTCATGAATTACATGAAATAATTAAAAAACAAATGACGTAGGCTTCGCCATATTTTTGTATGCTAGCCAGGTACAGCAGGCACTTACGGGCTGCCCCCAACCCCCAGCTGCCTATTTGTACCCGGCTGGGAACCAAAAATATAGGGAAGTAATTTTTTTATTAATTATTTAATAAACTTCATGAAATAATTAAAAAACAAATGACGTGGGCTTCGCCATATTTTTGTATGCTAGCCAGGTACAGCAGGCACCTACGGGCTGCCCCCAACCTGCAGCTGCCTATTTGTACCCGGCTGGGAACCAAAAATATAGGGAAGCCCGTTTTTTTAATTATTTCACTTATTACATGAAATAATTAAAAAACAAATGACGTGGGCATCGCCATATTTTTGTATGCTAGCCAGTTACAGCAGGCACCTACGGGCTGCCCCCAACCCCCAGCTGCCTACTTGCACCCGGTTGGGAACCAAAAATATAGGGAAGTCCTTTTTTTATTAATTATTTCATAAATTTCTTGAAATAATTAAAAAACAAATGACATGGGCTTCACTATATTTTATGTATGCTAGCCAGGTACAGCAGGCACCTACGGGCTGCCCCCAACCCCCAGCTGCCTATTTGTACTTGGCTGGGAACCAAAATTATAGGGAAGGCCTTTTTTTATTAATTATTTCATGAATTTCATGAAATAATTAAAAAACAAATGACGTGGGCTTCGCCATATTTTTGTATGCTAGCCAGGTACAGCAGGAACCTACGGGCTGCCCCCAACCCCCAGCTGCCTATTTGTACCCGGGTGGGAACCAAAAATATAGGGAAGCCCGTTTTTTTTTTAATTATTTCACTTATTACATGAAATAATTAAAAAACAAATGACGTGGGCTTTGCCATATTTTTGTGTCCAGCCAAGGACAACTAGGCAGCTGGGGATTGGAATCCACAGCACAGGTTGGCCTGAGCCTTTGGGGCCCCTCTGCTGCGAATTGCAGTCTGCAACCACCCCAGAAAAGGGTACTTTCCAAGAAGCGCCATCTCTGGCGGTGTATCTAACTATTCCAGCTGCCCTGGTGACGGGTGGCTCGCTGGGTAATAATGGGGTTGGGGATAGCTGTATAGTATCAACTGGCCCTCAGCCCGAAATTCATGGTGGCACGCCAATATTAGACATAGCCACCATGAATTTCTAGTACTGATAAAAAAAAACACAACACACAGAAAAATATTTTTATTATAAATAAAACACAACACAATTAGTGACTCCATCTTTATTGAAATAAAGAACCCCCCTCCGCAGTAATCCTGGGTCAAGGGTCCCGCGCCATCCAATCCGGATCCAATATCATCTGATTGGTTTGCTGGAAGGCAAAGCGATCAGATGATGTGTCAGGTTCAAGGGCCTGAATTACATGACACAGCAGCTGATTACATAAATGGCTTTTATACAAACAGCTGATGCATCAGTGCAAAAAAAACCAAAAAAACTACACACTTTAGTGCAGACTCCTTTCCGACGGCATCAGCTGATAGTTTAGCCGGCCGGGCGATAAAAAGCCGGCCTCACCGCTCGACTTATAGTGTCAGCTGATTCCGTCAGGTGACCGCATCAGCTGATCATCGCCAGGTCTGAGAAATAGAGAAAGAGAGAAAGAAGAGAGAGACAGAGAGAAAAAAGAAAGAGAGAAAGAAGAGAGAGAAAGAGCGAAAGAAGAGAAAGAAAGAAGAGAGAGAGAAAAAGAGAGAAAGAAGAAGGAGAAAGAGAGAAAGAAGAGAGAGAGATAAGAGAGAGAGAAAGAAGAGAGAGAGAGAAAGAGAGAAAGAAGAGAGAAAGATAGAAAGAAGAGAGAGAGAAAGAGGAGAAAGAGAGAGGGAAGAGAGGGTGAAAGAGATAAAGAAGAGAGAGAGAAAGAAGAGAGAGAGAGAAAGAAGAGAAAGAAGAGAAAGAAGAGAAAGAAAGGAGAGAGAGAAAGAAAGGAGAGAGAAAGGAGAGAAAGAAAGGAGAGAGAGAAAGAAAGGAGAGAGAGAGAAAGGAGAGAGAGAAAGGAGAGAGAGAGAGCTCACAGCTGATGTCCGGCTCCTGCCCTCAGAACATAATTAAATTATAATTATTAATAAATTATAAATATATTATAAATATAATTAAAATAAAAAAAAAATAATGAAATTCTTTACCGGGACTATAACTCATGCCCTCATGCTTCATAAGCGAGCACTCTATCCACGCAGCTACTGCCTCTTATGATAAAGAAAGGCAGTAATTTTGTAATCTTGAAGTCTGTATTGCTGCAGTCTCAGCTGACCATGCGATTCACTTGATTGCTACGTGGAGCTGATAGAGCACTCGTGTTCTGTAGCAGAGCTGACAGTGTCGTGTGGATTACGTCGGACCTGGAGGGGTATTGGAGGATTTTAATAAAATGCTGAAACAGGGTGTTTTTTTGTCCTTTAGTCCAAATAAAGGATTTTTCGCGGTGTGTGTTTATTTACTTTCACTTTATAAATAGACTAGAACTCGTGACCTCATGCTTGTTAGATAGGTGGATTTGGTAACCTTGACATCTGCATTGCTGAAGTCTCTGCAAGCGCTCTATCGTCTAGTCTACTGCTTTTAATGATAAAGATAGGCGGATTTGGTAATCTTGACCTCTGCATTGCTGAAGTCTCTGCTGACCACGCGATTCACTTTATTGCTACGTGGAGCTGATAACTAAGAGCACTCGTGTTCTGTAGCAGAGCTGACAGTGTCGTGTGGATTACGACGGACCTCGAGAGATATTTGTGGGTTAATAAAGGGGTGAAAGAGGGTGATCTTTTTGTCTTTTATTCCAAATAAAGGATTTTTCGGTGTGTGTGTTTCTTTACTTTCACTTTAAGTTTTATCATGGACGGTATCTTGGGGAGACGCCTGACATGATTAAACTCATTATTACCCCAATTGCCACCGCACCAGGGCAATTCGGGATGAGCTGGGTAGAGTCCCCCAGGACAGTCGCATCTATTGGATGCGGCTATTCCGACTGGCTGGTGGGTGATATTGTTAGGGCTGGTGGACTCCCCATACCGTGGCGCTCCCCATCCTGACAATACCAGCCTCCAGCCGTGTGGCTTTATCCTGGCTGGTATCAAATATGGGGGAAACTGCAGTTTTTTTAATTTTTTTTTTATTATTTATTTATTTTACTGCACGATATAGACCCGCCTGCCAGCGGCTGTGATTGGTTGCAGTGAGACAGCTGTCACTGAGCTTGGGGATGTGTCTGACTGCAACCAATCATAGGCGCCAGTGGGCGGGGAAAGCACGGAATAACTAATTGACTAATGAAGCGGCAGCCATTTTCTAAAGAGAAAAAGACACCGCAGATTTGTGACAGACGTGGAGTGAGGCGCCCGTGATCGGTGAGTAGGAAAGGGAGAGGGATTGTGCTGGGGACACAGGACGCATGCAGATAACATGTGCACATAGCCTTACTGTGAAAAAACACGTTTATGGTGATCGAACCATTCTCCAACGTAACTCGAACAGTCGAGCTTTTAGCAACAAGCTCGAGTTCGATCACCCCCCAAAATCACTCGAACATCGCTCATTTCTACTGTCTATCACCTGGAGCAACACTGGTAGAAGCCGGCCATGGACAGAATACTAGTTTGGTCTCCGGCTATGATCCAAGGCTGAATCTTCAAAGTATAGTTTCTCTAAAATGGCAGAGCATTTCAGAGAGTTACATGTATATACTTAGCTACAGTCATGCAGCAATTCTGTTAGTTATGCTGCCCGTGGTCTGGCCAGCATTAAATCTTGAATGGGTTTCCTTTAATACAGTTTTATTTAGTGCAGATAAGTATGCAGTGATGTGTTGTCTTCTGGAAGCAATATACTAATAGAGGAATACATGATTTAATTTATTTGCATGCTTCTACTTGATTTGAGATTGTCCATCATGATTGTCAGCCATCTGTAATTCAACAATGGCAATACAAAATTGTGCTATCCCATGTTGCCGAACAAACACAATTTGCAGCATGACTTTCACTCCTAACTTGTAAGTAGACTTATTGAAGTATGTTATGTTTGAGTGGCTCACAGCAAGCCTTATCTGCTCCCTACAGGTCAGTCTTTCTAAGCAAAGTCAGAGAAAATGAGATTGTCAGAAGCAGAGTGAACAGTACAATATAATACAGTGTCCATCGAGACCTCCATCATTGCTCTCCTTCTCTAGTATTCTTTGTTCTCAGTTCTTCTCGCAAGAAATATATATATACATATATATATATATATATATATATATATATATATATATATATTATACAACTATGAAAGAGAAAGCTATCTAAAACCTATGTATGTTAGTTACAGCTAAATAGTGAAGTGATTTTTTTCTTCAGCTTTAACCAAATACATTATTTGCAAACATGCTAAAAGATTAAATGCAAAATCAACAACCCCCCAACATAGTATGATGTCTCCACGATGCCCCTTACACAGTATGATTTCTTCACAAAGCTCCCTGCTCATGTGACGTTCCTGAGTCTCCAGTCGCCACAGAGGTACTGCACCTCAGCCAGAGGTGTGGTATCCCATTCCCGGGTAAGGAGGAGGTCACAGGTTGTTACACACAAACACAGATACAATCTTAATTTAGCAACACCCCATCAGGCCATTGTTCTTTCACAGCCAGCTTGCAGGTGGGGTTTAGTTAGTGGGAGCACACTGTAGAACATTAGTCAGTCAGGAGCGGAGGAGTGAAGACCTGTGGTCTGGAGCTGAAGCAGGACCAAGCACTCCGGGGGCAGCAGTTGACCGGTCGTGTAAACCAGGAACTTTCAACAGTGAGTAAAATTTTGAGACTGCATTCCTGTGTTGCCCAGTTATTTATCTGTGTCTATGACTCCCAATCGCCCTGAGGTCCAGCTCTACCTGTGGAGAACTATACCAACTCAGCTGCGTCACCATCTGCCCCAGCGGTTCTGTCGCGGGCGGAGGAGGGGACGCTGCGCTCACCCACTGCTCGGGTCCGGCTACTGCTGCTGCTCGGTGGTGGCTCGAGCGGTGGGCCGGATCCCGGGGACTCGAGCGGCGTTCCTCGCCCGTGAGTGAAAGGGGGGTGGTGGTTTGGTTTAGGGATATTGTCCGTGACGCCACCCACGGTTGTGGTGAGGTTGTGACACCACCGCTGCTCTGGACGGGGATCCCGGGAGCGATGACAGGGAGCAGCTTGGATGTTGGTTCTCCCCTCCGTGGGTAGGGGGGGTTGGTTGACCCGGGGCCCAGTGAGGGGTAGGGATGGATGGCAGGCGGGTTATGGGGCCTGGTGAGGTGCAGGGTCGCGGGGGCAGCGCTGTGCCGCACGGCACGGTGGTACTCAATCAGCCAATGATGAATGCAAAGTCTCCAGTAAAACAAACGGCTGGATGGACGGGTCCCACAGACGGCTGCGGTAGCTCTCCCGGTAGGTTGATGGTGACTGCCTTTCCCTGCACCTGTGTTGTGTTTACGGTTCCAATGGCTTCCCACCGGTAATCCGCTCCCCAGCTTGGATGGATGCTGAAGGAGCCCCTTTTGCCCGCAGGCTCTGGCCCTGGGAACTGTAGCCTTGGCGGTGACTGTGTTTCCCTTTACGGTGTGAGCTGTTGCCTTCAATCGGGTCTTGACTGCTGGGAAACCCCGGAGGTTCCCTTCGCTAATGGATTTGACCGGTTTTACGGCGACTCCTAGCCTGGTCGGGGTCCATAAGCCCTGCCGAATGGTGCTGGCTTCTCTTTGCTTTCCGATCCGGTACGGTTGGGCCACCGCCCGTCCACGGTCCTTACGGTTCGCTCCAATCAGCCTCTCCTGCAGACGGTCACCACCGTCTGCCAACCTTGCTGTATCGTCCGGGCCACACACCCGGACGCCGTCAAACTGCTCCTCTACCACTTCACTCCTCCTAACTTCAAAACTCAAAACTCAACTGACTCCTTTTCCCGCCTCCAGGACTGTGAACTCCTCGGTGGGCGGGACCAACCGCCTGGCCCACCCCCTGGTGTGGACATCAGCCCCTGGAGGAAGGCAACAAGGATTTTTGTGTTTGACTTCGGTGTGCCTAACCGGGGTGTGGGGTGTGTTGGTGTAGTTCTGTGACGACCTGGCTTGACCAGGGCGCCACAGTTCCATCCGGCAGCATTGGCTACAAGGGGCTGAGTATCACAAACTATCTTCCCCTATAAATAATAATCCCCACCACCATTAAAAAATACACCACCGAGGTCATAGAACCGGGCCCTGTTGCCGTAACATCCTCAAAGCTGAATGTAACCGTGGCCCGGTAACGAGTGTCCCCAGGTTTCGGTGGGGCGTGTCACTCACATACAGTATGGTGTTCCACAAAGGCCCCCACACAGTATGATGTCCTCACAAAGTTACCCACATAGCATGATGTCTCCACAAACATCTCCCACAATATGATGTAATTCTGCATAGTGTGATGTCCTCATACAGCCATAAAAGATAATGATGTTGCCACAAAGCAGAATGTCTCCACACAGACTCATACATAGTATGATGTCCCTATGAAGCCTCTAACACAGTATGCGGCCCCCATACAGGTAATCCCACAGGCCTTCACGCACTGTGATGCCCCCATGCAGTATCCTTGTTATGGCTTATTTTTATACATATAAAAAAAGGAAGTATTCAACAGGAATGCCCAGTGCCCATGAATAACCTTGACTGTTGGGGCCCATAAATCAGCTTTAAAACCACAAATGGATCAACGATAGTTTCAAGACCAAAATTAATAGCCTCATATATAATGATGAGACTGTTAGTTTCTGTTGGGAATTTCATGGTCAATTCAGCAATTGTTGTCCACGAATGGAGCATAAAAAGCGGACATGTGAAGTAAAGGCCGCTTTACACGCTAAGACATCGCTAATGCGATGTCGTTGGGGTCACGGAATGTGTGACGCACATCCGGCCACATTAGCGATGTCGTTGTGTGTGACACCTATGAGCAATTTTGAATCGTCGCAAAAGCGTTCAAAATCGCTCATCGGTGACATGGGGGTCCCTTCTCAAATATCGCTGCTGCAGCGTGTACGATGTAGTTCATCGCTCCTGCAGCAGCACACATCGCTCCGTGTGACGCCGCAGGAACGAGGTACCTCACCTTACCTGCCGCCGCCCGCAATGCGGAAGGAAGGAGGTGGGCGGTATTTTACCTCCCGCTCATCTCCGCCCCTCCGCTTTGATTGGGCGGCCGCTTAGTGACGTCGCTGTGACGCCGCACAGACCGCCCCCTTAGAAAGGAGACGGTTCGCCGGTCACAGCGACGTCTCAGAGCAGGTAAGTAGTGTGACGGGTTTGGGTGATGTTGTGTGCCACTGGCAGCGATTTGCCCGTGTCGCACAACCGATGGGGGTGGGTACCTACGCTAGCGATATTGGTACCAATATCGCAGTGTGTAAAGTGGCCTTAAGTCTTTGTCTAATGACTATTGCCTGGAGTGGGAAAAACTAAACATGCTTACCCAGCACCAGACCACGGGTTGTAAGTCATAAGCAAAAACAAGAGGCTGCAAGATGGTGAGGAAGAAAAAGGTTGCATCTGTATCGCAGTTCTGAATTTGTAGCCCCGGTATGGAAGATACAATGTTGTCTTCTACAGTACCTCTTTTCTACTGTATGTCATTTCAGCCTAAGCATCTATGTAATAATAAACTGGGTGGTTTGTTCAATAAATCATGAGATTCTGAAATATATAATGAATGCTATTGTACTATATATAGTGCATTAGGTATACAGTGCAAAACACTGCTCTTCTAGGGGAATGGGGGCTCACTGTTACACATGGACCCACAAAAGGATTTTCCTCTTCCCTTGTGGGCAAGCCTAAGCCCAATTATGGGATATGAACCAACGTTAATCGCAGAAAGTGTTGACTCCCCTGAAATTTGTTTCAGAAAATGCAGTGTTTCTCCAAGAAAATTATTTCAATCACACGTTTTATCATACATGTTTATTTCCTTTGTTTGTATTGGAACAACACAAATAAAATCAGAGACAAAAAACAAGTTGGGCATAAATTGCACACAAAATCCAAAAAATCCTGGACAACATTGTTGGCACCTTTCAAAATTGTGGGGAAACAACTATGCTTTTAAGCATGTTATAGTTGTTAAAACTCACATGTGGCAAGTAACAGGTGTGAGCAATATGAAAATCCCTCTCAAAACTAGATAAAAAAGAGTTGAAACTTTGTATTGTGTGTTTACGTGCAGTGTCGGACTGGCTACTGGAGTAATACCAGGCCTGGCCTCGGTTACCTGCACTGAACTCTGGAGCTCTCACCTGAGCTCCGGAGTGCAGCCTGGACTGAATTTGGGGTTTGCAGAACTGACTGCAAGCGCTGACTGATTCCCTGGTAATTGCAGTTCAGTTCATGACAGCTGCAGACAGGCTAGGCTTAACTCTAAAGCTTTCACCTGAGCTCCGGAGTTCATCCCGGCCTGTCCGCAGCCGTGATATGAACTGAACCGCAATCACCGTGGAATCTTTTGGCGCTTGCTATTCAGTACTGCAAACCCTGAGTTCAGTCCAGGCTGCACTGCGGAGCTCAGGTGAGAGCTCCAGAGTTCAGTGCAGGTAACCGCAGCCAGGCCTTTTATTACTGGAGGTTCCTCTGGTAGCCAGTCCGATTCTGTTTGCATAGGTCACACAAAGCATAGAGAAAGAAAGAGAACAGAATGGTCTGAGGACTTGAGAATCAAATATGTTGAAATATATCACCAATCTCTAGGTTACAAGTCCATCTCCAGAGATCTTAATGTTCCTTTCTCCACAGTGTGCAACATAATCAATCCATGGCATTGCAGCTAATCTCCCTGGACGTGGACAGCAGAGAAAAGTTGATGAAAGTTTGCAATGAAAGATAGTCTAGATGGTGGATAAGCAGCCCCAAATGAGATCTTAAGAAATTCAAGCTGTCCTGCAGGTTCACAGTGCATTAGTGTAAGTGTGAATTATCTGTCCACATTTGAATGAAATGAAACGCTATGGCAGGAGACTCAAGAAGATTTTACTGCTGACACAAACACATAGAAAGCTAAACTTCAGCTTGCAAAGATGTTTTGGGGTTGTTTTGCTGCCTCTAGCACTGAGTGTCTTTACTGTATGCAAAGCATCAGCTAATCTTAACAATACCAAATAATTTTGCATTGCAATGTAGTGCCCGTTATCAGACAGCTGGGTTTGCATCTCAGGTCTTGGGTCTTCCAACAGGACAATGATATTATTTTATAATAGCAGAAACGTAGTTAATGTCAACCTTAAATTTTTCAAGATATATAAACCAGCAAGGTCTTAAATCACATAAATCTCCTAGGAGACACTAATATAAAACTTAACATTTAATGTATAGATTAAAAAGTGAACAGGGTCACTGAAAAACGTGACATACTCAACATAGAACCAACAAATATATATATGGTGTTAGATCACAGCCCCACACATATTAACATATAGGTGCTCAAGCACACCATCATACTCAGTACCAATGTCAGGCTATTCAAGAATCAACACCAAATATCAATGACACATTTATATGTCCATATGAGAATTAACCCCCTATTAATCTATCCTAGGAACTAACCACCTAATATAGGGGCACCCAGAAATAGAAGGGGAACAGATCTCACTCAAAGTAGTGGGCTATACTTATGTAGCAAACCTGACTCGACTATCATGAATCGAGTAGACTTGTTTCCTTGATTTGTTTATGCATTATTGGGTAGAAAACTTCCATCAAAGTATACATAACTTCCAACGCGTTTCATTAATATTCCTCAGGGAAGTTAGTAATCCAAACCAGAGGGTAATACCACCGTCACAAGGGCAGGCATCCCCGGTGGAACCTCAGTGCTGGACTGAAAATGAAATAGAAACAGCCATAAGTCCACCATTCCAACTATCAATATATCAAAAAAGGGGCCCAAAGAGGGCACTCACCCAAGAAACAAGTTCTATATGTCCTGGTGCTAGGCCACATCAAATCGCCCATCTATGAACGCACACTATAAAAATAAGACTATATTAAACCACCACTCATTGCAGAATCATAGGGGAGAAAAAAGGGGTTCCGATATCAGGAACACTCACCATAGCACGTCCCCCACATCAATCTTGTTCAGAAATGTGCCGCGCTGCCGGCCTCATGGGCCGCGCCATCTTATATCACGCGCGCATGCGCAGTACACCCCATTCAATGGTATGACGCGCAACCGGAACCACCCGAAACCGGAAGTTAGCGCGTCATCATTATCCGCCGCCCACATCATCACATGATGTCGGCCGCATATCCGGTGACGCTAAATCCGGAAGATGGAACGCAAGCTAGGTAAACACCATATAGTCGCGTCATTACCTCATTAACGCTTGCGCTCCCATACTGAAAATCACTGGCAGTGAATGAGAACAAGCTCCATTCACAAACGTTTAAAGCCCTATCACAGGCAAAATGCAGTACTCCTCAAAAACACACCTCTACAATGCAGTGATGTTAAGGCATGGTGGACTTATGGCTGTTTCTATTTCATTTTCAGTCCAGCACTGAGGTTCCACCGGGGATGCCTGCCCTTGTGACGGTGGTATTACCCTCTGGTTTGGATTACTAACTTCCCTGAGGAATATTAATGAAACGCGTCGGAAGTTATGTATACTTTGATGGAAGTTTTCTACCCAATAATGCATAAACAAATCAAGGAAACAAGTCTACTCGATTCATGATAGTCGAGTCAGGTTTGCTACATAAGTATAGCCCACTACTTTGAGTGAGATCTGTTCCCCTTCTATTTCTGGGTGCCCCTATATTAGGTGGTTAGTTCCTAGGATAGATTAATAGGGGGTTAATTCTCATATGGACATATAAATGTGTCATTGATATTTGGTGTTGATTCTTGAATAGCCTGACATTGGTACTGAGTATGATGGTGTGCTTGAGCACCTATATGTTAATATGTGTGGGGCTGTGATCTAACACCATATATATATATTTGTTGGTTCTATGTTGAGTATGTCACGTTTTTCAGTGACCCTGTTCACTTTTTAATCTATACATTAAATGTTAAGTTTTATATTAGTGTCTCCTAGGAGATTTATGTGATTTAAGACCTTGCTGGTTTATACAACAGGACAATGACCAGAAACATACAGTACTTCAAGAAGTCCCTAGAAATGGATGGATACAAAGAGCTGGAAAGTTCTGATGTGGCCACAATGAGTCCTGATCTAAATCTCATCAAACACCTGTGGAGAGATATTAACATTTCTGCTGGTAGAAGGCGCCTTCACATATGAGAGCTCTAGAGGAGTTTACAAACAAGAGTCCAAAATTCCAGGTGAGAGGTGTAAAGTGGGCTTTACATGGAACTACATTGCTAATGAGATGTCGTTGGGTCACTGAATTCGTGACGCACATCCGGCCTCGTTAGCGACATCGTAGCGTGTGAAACGCACGAACGACCGTTAACGATCAAAATTACTCACCTAATCGTTGATCATTGAAACATCGTTGTCATCCCAAATGTTGTTGCTATTGCAGGTACGATGTTGTTTGTTGTTCCTGCGGCAGCACACATCGCTATGTGTGACACCGTAGGAACAAGGAACATCAACGTACCTGCGGCCGCCGGCAATGCGGAAGGAAGGAGGTGGGCGGGATGTTCAGCCCGCTCATCTCCGCCCCTCCACTTCTATTGGGCGGCCGCTTAGTGACGTGGCTGTGATGCCGAACAAACCAACCCCTTAGAAAGGAGGCGGTTCGCCGGCCACAGCGACGTCTCTAGGCAGGTAAGTCCGTGTGATGGGTCCTAGCGATGTTGTGCGCTATGGGCAGAGATTTGCCCGTGACGCACAACCGGCGTGGGTGGGTGCTATCGTTCGCGACATCGCTAGCGATGTCGCAGCGTGTAAAGCCCACTTAAGAATCTTGCTGAAGCGATTGATTGCAGTTATTTATCCGATAGGGTGTGCAATCACATATTAAGTTAAGATGCCAAACATTTTGTCCAGCCCATTTTTTTAGTTTTATGTGAAATTATGTAGAACTTGTAAATAAAAATGTGTATGATAAAACATATTACAATAATTTCCTTCTAGATATACTTTGTTTTCTAGAACAATTTCAAGGGTGCCAACACTTTTGAACATAACTGTACATCCATAGTGCTTTTATAATGTTAACTTGTATTGAGAAGTGCTCCTGTTTAGGTTTTTCTATGTAACCAAAAATCTTAGTCGAGCATAAACCTGTCAGCGGCATGCCAAACGGAAATACTTTTGTCTTAGATGCACTTATAGACTTAATTGCCCTTATGTTCCTGAAGCTGAACAAATATTTCAGCATTTAATGTACAGAATCCATACATTTATATAAAGCAAACCTATGTGGATTTGAGCAATCTAATAAATAGAGTAAATTGTATCAAAGCAACCTCCACAAAGAAAAATTCAAAGTATATGGCCTATAATCGAGCAAATATGCTAAATTACTAGTCAGCTTGTGACTTTCTGGAAACTTTTATTTCTTTTTTTAACATAAAACTCATAATAGAGTTTGTCATCTATTCAGACAATAGTGTTGTAGAAATTCCAGGCAGGTGAGCATTTCTTTATTCAAGGACTATCTAATTTATCATGCCTGGGGAAGAAGCAGAATAAGGTAGCACATATGAGATATGATATTCTTAGTAAAAAAAAAACAGGTGTGGACATTAATGGTGTATTTCAAAGGGTTGCAAACCATGCATAAATTCATGAACAGTCCGCAAAAAACAGGTGCTTTTTTACCATTCGTAGTATCAGGCAGTAAAAAAGCATGATCTGTGATTTTTTTTTTACCAAAGTTTGAACTGTGTATGTGCCGACGTCCACAGCAAAAACACGCTGCACCCACATAGAGTGACATGCCAGGAATCGGGCCACAAAAGGAAGGAGAAGGAGTGGACTAAAAAGCAATCAGCCAATAAATGTTGCATGGCCTTCTATCTCACATTTACTACTTATTGCCAGAGATGAGCAGATCTATGGATGGTTTGCCGAGTTCGACTGGACTTTAGATAAAATTCGATTCGAACTTGACCCCGGATCCCAAGCCACATATAAGTCAATGGAAACGCAAACTTCTGTCCCTTAACATGGCTATAAAATGGTCATAGTAAAGGCAAGGGGGCAATTGCTCTGCAAACATGAGGATATGGATCAAATATAAAATCAAAATGACATAGGCTCCCATCTATTTTTGATAACAAATGCATGTAGAACAGACAGCAATGGGCTGTGCAACCCTCAGCTGTCAGCTTTAACCTTGCTGGTTATCCACATTTTCTAATAATTGTGACAACAGTTGTTGTCTTCTTACCAAGCTGCTTGGCTTTTGTCCTGTAACCAATCCCAGCATTGTGCAGGTCTACAATTTTGTCCCTAGTGTCCTTTGACAGCTGTTTAGTAATGGCCATTGTGAACAGGTTGGAGCGTGATTGATTGTGTGGACAGGTGTCTTTTATGCAGGAAATGAGTTCAAAGGGGTGCAATTAATGCAAGTAATGAGTGTAAAGTAAGAGGGCTTCTTACTGAAAAAATAATAGGTATGTGAGAGACAGAATTCTTGCTGATTGGTAGTTGAACAAATACTTACCGTATTTTTCGGACTATAAGACGCACCGTACCATAAGATGCACCCTGGTTTTAGAGGAGGAAAATAGGAAAAAAAAATTTTAAGCAAAAAATGTGGTCATGACACGTTATGGGGCGAGTATCTGCTGCTGACACTATTATGGGGTTAATGTCCCCAAAGTCTCTGCTAAGGTACCCCATCCTGGTATATACCCCCATCCTGCTATATACTGCCATCCTGGTATATACCCCCATCCTGCTATATACCCTCATCCTGGAATATGCCCTCATCCTGCTATATACTGTCATCCTGCTATATGGCCCCATGCTGCAATATACCCTCATCCTGCTATATTATCCCATGGTCCTATATGGCCCCATGCTACTATATTACCCCGTGCTCCTATATGGCCCCGTGCTCCTATATGGCCCCGGGCTCCTATATGGCCCCGTGCTGCTATATTACCCCATGCTCCTATATGGCATGTATCCTGTATCACACAAAAAACAATAAACGTTTATACTCACCTTTCCTCGCTCCATGCAGCATCGCTCCTCCCCCTGTCTGTGGCAGCAGCAGCACCGCTTACCTGTGTGGAGCCATCACCAGTCACGTCCGTGCAGCATCACTCGTCCTCCAGTCTGTGGTGGCAGCAGCACCGCTTACCAGCATGGAGCCATCACTGGTCACTTCCGTGCAGCACGTGATCTCCTCCAGTCTGTGGGTCAGCTGACCTGCGTGACTAGCGGCGCACAGCGATGACGTCATTGCTGTGCTCACTGCTTTCTACACAGATCAGCTGACCGGCAGACTGGTAGAGATCGCGGTGCTGCACGGAAGTGTCCGGTGAGTATGCCTTACTTATTCACTGCTCCCTGCGCTGATGATGATGCGTGGGGGGCAGTGAATACAGCCGCACTTGATCACTCCAGGCTGTAGTTGCCAGGGGTGATCACGGCTGGCTGTTAATTATGCGCGCACCCCCTGCCCATCACCCCGCCTACCTGTCAGTGACGGCTTCAGCGCTGAGAGATGGGCGGGAGGATGGACCTGCATATGTAATGAGCGGTCCCACGTGGTCACGACAGGCTGCTACAGCCTGCTCATTCCCCCGATGGCCTGCTCCACCGCAGCACCCTCATTCCCGGCCGCAGCCCTATAGTCAGACCATAAGACGCACCCCCAACTTTCCCTCAATATTTGGGGGAAAAAAAAGTGCATTTTATGGTCCGAAAAATATGGTATTTCATGCAATAAAATGTATATTAATTACTTAAAAATCATACAATGTATTTTTCTGGGTTTTTGGAGGGATTCTATCTGTCACAGTTGAAGTGTACCTACAATAAAAATTACAGACCTCCCCATTCTTTGTAGGTGGGAAAACTTGCAAAATCATCAGTGTATCAAATACTTATTTTCCCCATTGTGTATATTGGATCACTGCTGTATGGCTAGAAATGTTTGGCAGCTGTGAGCCATTAAAGTTCTGATTTGCAGTTTATAGGGTATTATAAATAAAAAAGGATCTAGCCAATGTACCTCATGTAATTTAGTTGGCTAGAGGATTGTCATATTATTATTCAGTTTAGAGGTAATCAGCTACAGAGAGCTATTTGATTGAGTATTGTTGGCACTTACATGATACACTAAAGTCAGTTCATTAAATGGATATGCTGGTCACGACCATCTGTGCTCTACCTTGCAGATTAAATAACTGTCAGCAATATAATTGTGTTGAGTGATTTCATAAAGTATGAGACGGCGCTGTGCTGCCGAAACCTGTAATATCGAAACTTTTGACAATTTGTTGCAGCATTCCAGCTAGGGGATACGTTTCATGTCTAACAGATCCGTTATAGCATAATGGGAGTCTATGGGAAATGGATTAGTTAGTAATGCATCCGTTTACCCATCAGTTAACGGATCCGTTGTTCATAGACTCCCATTATGTTTTAACGGATCCGTTGCCATAAATGCTAAATAGATTAGAATAGATCATTTGAGATTAGAATAGGATAGGATAAGATAGATAGATAGATAGATAGATAGATTTGCACCACATATCTAATGTCCCACCCCCTGCATATTGTAATCTTGCACCCTTTAGTGCCCTTCATGTGGCACTAAATGGCGTTTATCCCTGTTTTAGCCAAATTCAATAATTTATAAAAAAAAAAAAACGACATGGGGTCCTTCTTATTTTTGGTAGCCAACAAAAGGTGAACCAGACTGCTGCAGTCTGCAGACCGCAGCTGTCAGCTTAACCTTGGCTGTTAATGTAAAACAGAATTCAATTTATTTATTTAAAATTAAATAGACAGTTTAAAACAAAAAACGTGTGGTTCCCCCAAATTGGATCACCAGTCAAGGTAAAGCAGACAGCTAGGTTCAGGTATTCTCAGGCTGGGAAGGCTCATTGTTGTTGGGCCCTCCTCAGCCTAAAAATTGCAGGCTGTAGCTTCCCCAGAGGTGGCACATCTATTAGATGTGCCAATCCTGGACCTTCATTTTGGCTCTTCCTCCCGTTGCCCTGGTACTGTGGGAAACAGGGAAATAAAAGGGGTTGATGCATCTGGGAATCCATAGCATTGTCTCACGACTTTCCCCAAAATCAAATCTGAAAAACATAAAACTAGAAAATGAGTAAAAAAAGAAAGATAAAAGACACCCTCTTTCACCAATTTATTTCCTCTGCAAATCCTTAATCCACATTCGGCATAAACCAATAAGGGGGTCCTACAATGATCCCATTCTTGCTGTCGCAGTCAATGAAGAACAGAATGTTCTCCATTGGCTAGGAGAGGAGTAACTGCAGCCTCACACATTGTTGTGAGAATCACTCCAATGAACTGAGATGCAGCCCAGATCACCGCCGGGGCTCACAGAGAAGTGTGTAAGTGGCTGCAAGCGTGAAGAGTGGTGACATCATGAGGTTAGCTCAGTTCATTGCCAGCGGCAAAGAACTCAACTGAACTTGAGATGTTACCGGCCACGCGTCACTGAGTTCAATTCTCATGGCCATTCTCACACGAAGTACCGCAAGAGCCAACAACTGTGACGTGTGGTGATGTCATAGGCTCTTACGATACTCAGCATGAGAAAGGCACATGCATTGAACTCAGAGACGCATATAAAGTCCCAATTTCAGCTGAGTTCATTACCGCTGGCATTGAACTGAGGTAACCTCATGACGTCACCACTCATCACACCCATGGCCACTCACACACCGCTGTTTGAGCATCTGCGGTGACCAGGGCTGCATCTCAGATTACTGCAGTACTTATCACAGCAGTGTGTGAGGCTGCAGTCACTGCTCTCCCAGCCAATGGGGAATGTTCTGTTCTTCATTAACTAGGGCAGCGAGTATGGAATCATCGTGGGACCTCATTATTGGATTACACAGGACTCAGATTAAGGATTTGCCATGGAAATAAACTGAACAAAGTGTCTCTTGTCTTTCATATTTTACACATTTCTTTTTATGTCATTTAAGTTTGGTTTTCGGGAACATCGTGGGACGTTGCTATGGATTACGTTGGACATTTAAAAAAATTGTATTAAAATGGAGAACGAGGGCTGCAGTTAGTGGGTGTTTGTCCAAATAAAATTTTGTTTTCTTTTTTTACCAATTGCATTGGTAATGGGGGTGTCTGCTAGGGGCACACCTATTACTAATACCAAGGCTTGATGCCAGCTAGCAATTCACTGCTGGCATCAACCCCATTACCCCATTTATTACCTTGTTTGCCACTGCACCAGGGCAACGGGATGAGCCTAGGCAAAGCGCCAGGATTGGCACATCTTCTGGGGCCCCTGCAGTGCAGACTGCTATTTTTAGGCTGGGGAAGGCACAAGAACCATGGGCCTCCCCAGCCTGAGTGCACCAGACCTCTGCTGTCCGCTTTACCTTGGTTGGTGATCCAATTTGAGGGGGGAACCCATGTTTTTTGCTTTAAATAATTACATTTTAAATAAATAAATAAATAAATAATTGAATGAATAAATAAATTAAAGCAACAGGGTGAGGTGCACTCTGTTTTGGATTACCAGCCGAGTTAAAGCTGCCAGCTGCAGTCTCCAGGCTGCAGCTGTCTTTTTCTAAGGAAAACTGGAAGACAAGGTAGCACAAGTAGGCTCTTTTCCAGAGGGTTATATAGAGATAAACACACTGCAAGAGGCTCACCTTGAATGCTTGTGAGAGTAACAACCACTGTATTTGCATAACAACACGGCTGCTGCAGCACCCACCTGGAAGCAGATAAAAGGCGGTAGTAGAAAGGGTCAGATAACTCTCTTCTGTGGTACAAAACAATGCAAGAATCTTTTATGGTGATTTTATTTACTTCTTTAAGAAGTATATGTGATTCTTTTTTTTCATGATGAAGGAGAAAGACTTTCTGAAACTAGTAGAAAAATAAAATCTCCTTACAGATTCCTGCATTGTTTTATACCACGGCAGCACGGCATTTGACCCTTTCTACTACTGCCTTTTATCTTTTACCTCTCTTTGATGATTTATCCATTAGGGAGGGGATTTATGTTTCTATTAGTTGTATTAAGATATTTAGCTATTATTGTATGGTTCTACTTGTTTTCCTACCTAAAGTATCGAAAACTAACTTTCTCACACTTTTAAGAATTTGCTATTTCTATTGCTCAACTAGGACATCGTAGATTCTACTAGATTTAGAGTAAAAGTGTTACAGTCACAGGAAGCCAAAATCAAAACTTTTGTTTAATCCATAAGGATTAACAATATGTAGCCTAAATATCCATACGCTCTCTCTTTTCAAGAGTATTGAATCTAAATCAACACCTCTGATGTCCAATTTATTTTGACAGATAGCCCATCCATTTAGTTCTTTCCAGCGTAATCTATGTCTTTTTATGAAAAGCTTGGCAATAAGAGTTGGAGTGATCAGTTCATTTTGTTCTTGATTGATGTGTTCATCTTTGTCATAGCTGATCATGGATTATATAGTGGATGGGGAACTAGTGCAAAGGCTGTCACAGAGTGGTGTCATCAGTGTAGTGGCTGGGCAGTAGTTTCATCCTGGCTGCTAAATTTATGGCAGATTATAAGAAACAATTACCCATATTAGCCGTATTAATAATTTACACTAGTAGTTTAATATTGTTGAAAAGAGCCAGTAGTGGGGCAAGAAAACTCCAAAGAAACATACAAAAAATGGGAGAAACATGAGTGTACTGTGCCAAATGCAAAAATATATTTTATTAGGACAAAAACAGTGATAAACACATACTTAGGCTACTCCTTCCTCTGATGAATCGATGGCCACAATGGTTACCTTACATAGTTAATGTGAAACGTTAGTAGGGGCCTGTAATCCGGTGTTGGCAGCATCTGATTTATCTTTAAATCTATGTTATAGATGTGTACCTTTGATTACTTGCTCATGTGTTTGGGCAGACATATGGTAATTTGACTTGTTCCCATGGGCTTGGAACATAATTAAGCACTTTGCTGTAGATAGCGGATTTCTTATTTTTACCATTTGCCCTGCAGGGGTTTTCACAGTTATATCTCAATTTATTTGTGTTGGCCTAATGCATATTGATCTGTATGTATTGCAACAACTATTGTTTGTTTACCCCTTAACGACCGCGGGCCGTAAAATTACGTCCTAGCGGTCATAATGTTACTGCCCGCGGTCTGCTGGCAGCAGCATGCCGCGATTGGCACACATCTCAGCTGATTTTCACAGCTGAGATGTGTGCCTGCTAGAGACGAGCAGAATCGTTATCTGCTCATGCCGTTTAACCCCTTAAATGGCGCTGTCAATATGTGACAGCGCCATTATAAGCGCGATCACGGTAAACTTTTACTTACCGCCCGATACCGGAAGTCACGTGACGCGATCACGTGACTTTCGTAAGTTGTCATGGTAGCGCAGGGTCATGTGATGACTCCTGTACTACACATGAATTGCTTTCACTTTCGCTGTGCTAGCGGCACAGCGAAAGAGAAAGAGACCGTATCTGCTGTTTACAGCTGTATAGCTGTAATCAGCAGATAGTGCAGAGCGATCGGAATACTGATCGCAACAGCCCCCTAGGGGGACTAGTAAAATAAAAAAAAAGTTAAAAAAAAAGTTTTAAAAAATTAAAAAAAAACAAAAAAACCCTAAAAGTTCAAATCACCCCCCATTTGCCCCATTGAAAAATTAAAGGGTTAAAAAAATAAAAAATATACACACATTTGGTATCGCCGCGTTCAGAAACGCCCGATCTATCAAAATATAAAATCAATTAATCTGATCAGTATACGGCGTAGCGGCAAAAAAATTCCAAACGCCAAAGCGTCAATTTTTTGTTGCCACAACTTTTGCGCAAAATGCTATAAGAGGCGATGAAAACGTAGCATCTGCGCAAAAATGGTACCGTTAAAAAGTCAGCTCGAGACGCAAAAAATAAGTTATCATTGAGCCATAGATCCCGAAAAATGAGAACGCTACGGTTCATGGAATATAGCGTAAAACGTGCGCCACTTTTTTTGGACAAACTTCCGATTTTTTTTAACCCCTTATATAAAAGTAAACCTATACATGTTTGGTGTCTACAAACGCGCACTGACCTGAGGCATCACACCCACACATCAGTTTTACAATATAGTGAACACAGTGAATAAAATATCTCAAAAACAATAGTATCGCACTTTTTTTGCAATTTTTCTGCATTTGGAAATTTTTTGCCATTTTCCAGTACACTATATGGTAAAACTTATGGTTTCATTTAAAAGTACAGCTCGTTCCACAAAAAATGAGCACTCACATAACCATATTGACTGAAAATAAAAAAGTTACGTGTCTCAGAAAAAGAATGGCGAAAAAAAAAACGGAAAGCGAAAAATGGGCCGGTCGTGAAGGGGTTAATATGATGTGATTTTATGTCTGCATGCATATTGTCCAGATGTTAATAAAGTTAAAAAAAAAAAAGTCATCATTCAAAGACAGGATGTTCCTCCTCCTTCTCCCAGTGTGTGTATTCTAGTGTAGAGCTGGAAGCTGAAGGTCACAGCAGATTTTCTCTCTCCCTCTCCCAGAAACCAGACTGATCATAGTCTCATGTTGTAAGCTGGATATTTTCTTAATTCTCAATAAATGAATATTCTCTGTTGCTCGCTGTGGACATCATGCTGATTAACCCGCTGCTAAGAGGTTATGGGCCCAGAGTCAAAGCAGTCCCAGAGATAGAAAGAGAACAGCGAACTGAGAAGAAGTAAAGATGGCCACCAGCGGCAACTCAGCAAAGTTTACAGTGCCAAGCCTGAATAACCAGAACTACCAATCCTGGAAATTCAAGCTGCTAACAATTTGCTGCCACGTTTGTCGCAGTTTTTTTTTAACCTGAGTATGTTTTTATCACTGTTTTTGTCCTAATAAAATATATTTTTACATTTGGCACAGTACACTCCTGTTTCTCTTGTTTTATTTATGGTAGATTGGAGAGTTGGGAGTTTAATTAGAGGCACACCAATTGATAGACAGTTTCAGTACTGTAGGTGAAAATGAATCAGAACAATCGTAAACGTTTTTGCAAAGTAAAGAGAAAAGAAATGTTTTCTAGATGTGTGCTTGAGGTGCTAGTCACATGAACAGGCAAGTGTACTGATATAGTGAATGATTGAAAGATCATAATCAAATATAACCCCAAAAGAGTGAGCGTGCTGGCAGGGAAGATATGGTAAAACCACACACAGAGATGGCAATATCAGGTTTAGATATATGAGTAGATGGGTGAAACAAAAAGAATTTAGTTTTTCACATTTTCAATTTTATATAGAGGACATTAATAAAATTAGACAGACAATCATTGCTATATTTTGTAATGTATGGATGTCAGGAGAAGAGGTTTATAAATGGGTGTCATCAGCATAGATATCATACTGAAAACCAAATCTGTTAATGGTTTGTCCAATATCGGCAGTGTAAAGAGAACAATTGAGGGGGTCTAAAGCCTGCTTTACACCATACGATCCAGCATACGATATCGTATGCGATCGTAACCGCCCCCATCGTATGTGCGGCACGTTCAATTTGTTGAATGTGTCGCACAAACGAATAACAGCCCGTCACACGTACTCACCCGTCCATACGACCTCGATGTGGGCGGCGATCATCCACTTCCTGGAGTGGGAGGGACGTTCGGCGTGACATCGACGTCACACGGCAGTCGGCCAATAGAAGCGGAGGGGCGGAGCTGAGCGGCACGTAAACATCCTGCCCACCTCCTTCCGTCCCCATTGCCGGCGGGAGCCGCAGGACGTAGGTAAGATCTGTTCATCATTCCCGGGGTGTCACACACTGCGATGTGTGCTACCCTGGGTACGGTGAACAACCTGATGTTCAATTTTTAGAAATTGAACGACGTGCATGCGATGAACGTTTTACCGTTCAATCGCAATCGCACGTAGCTGTTACATGCTACAATGTAACTTACGATGCCGGATGTGCATCACTTATGACGTGACCACGGCAACACATCGTAAGATATATTTTAGCGTGTAAAGCTCCCTTTAGATTGAACCCAGACGAACCATAACAGCAAGAGGAATATAAATAATAATGGCTATATTACATTCTGTAATGTTCGCATCCATGTAGGGGCAGCAAACGAGATTAGGGGATCCACTGGACCACAGGGGGGACTCGGGCTTACCCGAAAGGGGAGGGGTTTAATTAAGACTTAATAGACTATTTCATAAGTCAGCGTAGGGGTAATCAAATTTACAATTTGCCAAAGTCAACTAAACCCCTGTACTAAAGACTATTAAATAAAACAACTTTTAATTCATTATTAAATAATGAAGCACTAATTACATTAAAACGCACATTATGGAACTCTTATTGCTAATAGCACAACTTCATTTCTTATCTTATCAATCCCTATGGATGAGCCACCAGCTGTGGGTCTATAACATTCACCATAGATTCAGTAGCTGTAGTCTCTATACTAGCTATTTAAAACCTAAGACTCAAGCATACCCCTCAAGAGAAGGGCTGTAACGGGACGCAGACATAGTGGAAGACCGGACATGACAGGAGTTTGTAAGGACAAGACACATACAGGGGTTAATGGGAGTTTAAGCAGGAAAAGGTTAATAGAAGTTTGGCACGTTTACAACAGGAAATAAAGGGGGAGTCATAGGATTTCAGTGGGTCACATGGATTTGGGAGACTGTTATAGGATTGGCTGACAGTCTGTAGGAAGGGGTGTGGAAATGAAAGGGGAGTATCTGTTATAAGAAGAGGAAGAGGAGCCCGGACATCTTCTCTCATGGATCCAGGACCGGTGTTAGTGTTAAAAAATGAAAAAAAAATAAAAATAATATATATATATATATATATATATATATATTAAAAAAATAAATAAATAAATAAATGTATACTTTAACTTAATATGATAATAAGGTAGTGGGTAATGTTATGTTGCATTTATGTCATGGCAGCTGAGGTGAAGAGGTCAGGGATGGCCTTGGGTAATGGAGTAAGGGGTCACATCAGAGGTATGCTGACCCCTCATGGTTTGGTTATGGTTAAGTTCCGACCGGGACGGTTCCCGGGGAGCAGGTGAAAATTTAGAGATGGGACAGCACTGTGACACTTGTCAGCCCCGAGTCGGTGTGGTGCGACTGGGGAGTATATTCTGGTGCTGTCCAGTGGTTTAGGTCATCCAGGATCTCCTCAATAGAGGTTATGGTTTATATGGTTATTATATTGAGTATGTTCTTAATTGTAATTAATTAAGGCTGCTGTGGCCGTATATTTCCATCGTTAATCAGCCTTGTGTGGTTTTTGTGCTTGGACACTTTACAATACCCTAGTCATGTTTCACCTATACAGGTGTCATCAGGGAGAATGAGGCTCAAATGAGTCAAACAGACAAAAAAATCCCATTAAAAGCCCTCTGTTTATGATGTCATACGGCCCATGGGGGAGCTTTTTAATATGTGCCAATCAAAAGTATTTCAGACTACAGAGCTAAACACCAATGGCATACAGACCTAATAGTCCATCCTTAAATCGTAACCTATGATTAGTCAGACTCAGCCCAATCCCTGAAAATGTTTCATGTTTTCATACCTTCATTACCTATCAGTGCAGGTACTGACAGGCTCAGGTATAGGCAGATACAGGCGGGGTGACTGAGGCAGGCTGGACAATGAGTATAGACAGGATTGTGGGCATGGCAGGGGCACACAGGTGTGGAAAGGAAGGTACTGGAAACAGACACAGAGATAACATTACAGGAACCGAGGATCTCAGTACCTGACAACTAGCTAGGTAGCATACTGAAGACTGACTGACTAGCTAGAGGTGTTGCGCAGGCACCTCCCCTAATGGGAGGATGACCTAAATATACTATGCCCCTCAGCCATAGGCTGATAGGTATTTCCTGGAAATAGCATGCTGGCCTTTTAAAAGGATGGCCAGTGTGCGTGTAAGCATCTTACAGAAAAAAAGCAATGTCCAGCTCACTGGACGTTGCTTTTTTCTATATCTGGATTGAGGCATGGACTTCTGCCTGCTGGCCCGTCGCCTAGCAGTTCAATGAACTATTCCATACAAGGTGATACCTCTATCTACAATGGTATGCTGGCTTTTCCAAAAAAAATTCTTGTGCATATCTTAGGTGCACTCCCGGGAAACCGGTGCAGCATGTACAGGGCTTGGGATGGGAAAGAGGCAGCAGCACATGTGGATGGCCAGAACAGTGCGGGGGAGGATGCAACCTGGTTGGAGTGGTGAGTAAGTCAGTATCTCTGCAGAGACACCAGCGTTAAATATTCACAGAAATCATCCACCTTTTTCCCCTCCCACCATACTTTCTTGCTTATCTAATGGTTCACAATAATGTGAATAAATGTCTAATCATGGCAAAATCACCTGTATATTGAACTATGTGTTACTCTGTAATTTCTTATCTTGTTTGTTCAAGTTTCATCTGAATAATAAAGTGCTGTGGAATATATTGACACTGTAGAAATAAAAAAAATATTATTATTCATGGTTTGCTTAATGTATTTTTTTTAGGAAAAGTAAAACAGGAAGGGAAGAAATCTGTTTATGGGCTGAAGCTTGTGTGTATTTTCTGTTATATGCCTGTTGATCCCAGGAGATAGTGATCTCTTTTTCTAATACTACTACAATATATTATAAAGGGAAAAAAATCTGAGATGATGTATGATATATCTAAAAAAAATTGTTTAAAATAGGACATTGCTAGTTTGCAAAGAGAAATATATGCCATGAGTAAAGCGGGCTTTACAAGCTACGATTTTGCTACAGCGATCTCGTTGGGGTCACGAAATTTGTGACACACATCCGGCCGCTGTAGCGATCTCGTAGTGTGTGACTGCAAGGAGCGATTTTGGATCGTTGCAAGTTTGACGCCCTGGACCCCCAGGGGTCACAGTACACTAACATCACACACATACCCTCCCCTGGGTAGGTGACACCAGTCAATCAAATCCTTGTTGCCACCCTCCAGGCTTGATGTCCACACCAGGTGGGGTGGAGCCAGGCGGTTGACCCCATCCACCGAGGAGTTCACAGGCCTGGAGGCGGGAAAAGACAGTAGAGTGTGGTAGGCAGTGAAATTGAGAGGAGTAAAAACTGTTGGTGTCTGGGTTGGAGCCCAGGCACGTTCAGCAAGGTCGGCAGATGGTGGTGGCTGTCTGCAGGAGTTGGTGTAGGTCAGCGGAACCGTAGGACCGGGGTCGGGCGGTGGCCCGCTGGTACCGAACCGGGGAGCAGATTGAAGCCAAGCACCACGGCAGGGTACTCAGACCCCGATTAGGCTAGCAACTGCCAAAAAGGTCAGATTATCTGATTGCGGTCTGGATCTCAGAAGGTTTATTCCCACCTAAGTCCCGTCAGAAGGCAACAGCTCAACCCGTCCGGATAAGTGCAACCGCCAAGGGCCAAAAATCCAAGGGCCAGCGCCTGGTCGAAAAAGGGCCCTCCCGACATGTACACGCCAGGGAGCGGACTACCCGTGGGAAGCCATAAGAGTCAAATACACTTACACAGGTGCAGGAAAACGACCAGTCTGGGGAGAGTGAGAACACCGCAGCCGGCTGTGGGCCCCGTCCATCCAGCCATTTGGTTTACCAGAGACTCTGTCCTTCTGTGTCTGAGTTAGTACAACAGTGCCATCCGGCACCATGCTGCACCGCAACGTTGCACCCGCGCCCACGCTGCCTCCCCGCGTCAGCACCTGCACCTATACCTCCTCTCTACTCCCCAACCGGGGCCCCGGGACCAACAACCCCTACCCACGCAGGGGTCAACACCTCAGCTGCTCTTTGCCATCGCTCCCGGGATCGCCCGTCACCAGCAGCGGTGGTGCCCACCATCACCACAACCCGTGGTGGGTACCCACCAAAAACCTCCCCTTTTCACTCGTGGGCGAGGAGGCGCTGCTCGAGCCACCAAGGAGCAGAAGCACCGGACCCGAGCGCCAGCGACTCCAGACGAGCGGTGTTCCCCACCCCTCCGCCCGCGACACAAAAACGTCCAAAATCGCTCCTCGTTGACATGGGGGTCCGCTCCCAATTATCGATACTATCGCTTTGCCGTTGTTGTTCCTCGTTCCTGTGGCAGTGCACATCGCTGTGTGTGACCCCGGTAGGAATGAGGAACATCTCCTTACTTGCCGCCAACCACAATGCGGAAGGAAGGAGATGGGCGGGATGTTCGTCCCGCTCATCTCCGCCCCTCCGCTTTCATTGGGCGGCCGCTTAGTGACGTCGCTGTGACGCCGAACGGACTGCCCCCTTAGAAAGGAGGCGGTACTCCGGTCACAGCGACGTTGCTATGCAGTTAAGTATGTGTGACGCGGGTGCGCGATTTGTTGCGCGACGGGCAGTAATATGCCCGTTTCGCACAAACAATGGGGGCAGGTCGCATGCTAGCAATATCGGTACTGATATCATAGCATGTATAGCCACCCTTAACTGTAAGCCATAATTTTATTTCATTTCTGAACAGGTGGACTTTGACTCCTTTTCTTCCCTCTAAAAGATTTCCTAATTTAATCACAACATAATATAATATAAACATTGAAGCTGTAAGTAAATGCCTTCATCTATATGCTTAAAAGTGACTTTATTGAAAAATAGCGTCCACAGAAAAAAGTTGATATTGACGGATGTTCTTTATTTCTGCATACATGACTGGACTACTTCTTCCCTCCTCCTGGTTTTGTGCTGGAGTGCATTTTACCAGTTAGGAAATGTTTGAGAATCATATATAGTGATAGCCCTGATTAAATTTCATGATCCTTTATATGATTTGAGGAAAGACTGTAACAGGCGTGTAAGGAGGTGGACTGGTTTCTGTCACGTTCCTTTCCCTGAAGACACCAATTGCGTTGTTGTTTTATCATGTAGTGTAATATGAATTATGTTCTGTGTCTTTTGTACATATCGTGCAATGTGGATTGTAATGAAATGTGTATTATACAGTAAGACTATATGTAATAGGGTAATATGTTATAATGTATACTGCATAGCATATGTAGTTGTCAGACTGTAGGTTAGGAACAAGTGTTGGGACTAGCCCACAGTGTTGGGGTGGGGCAAATCTGACAGGATAAAGAGGATGGTTGACCTTAGAGAGATCAACATCCAACACCACGGAGACACCGTCACGTGTTTCTCAACGCAGTGATTCTAGAGCAATGCCCCCTGGGAAATATTCAAAACAAGAAAGCCTGCGGAGACACCATCACATGTTTCTCAACGCTGGCAGGAAACTAGCCAGGTCTTTCACTGGGAAGGAACAACCATGGGAAGGACAGTCTCCAGTCAAGGAGACCACCTATGCCAAACATGGTATCCATCCACAGACAGCTGTTTCGGGGTATTTGCCCCTCATCACTTCTAGAAAGTTAGTGAAGATCCAATGGTGATAGATACAGACGTATGGTCTGTAGTTCGTCAGCGCCGCATGCAGTGGGTGACTTGTGGCATAGACAAACAAGAGAGGAGACCGGAGTCCAGATAGCTTTAAGCCTGCTTTACACGTTGCAATTTCGCAGATGATATCGTACGCGATTTGCAACGCCCCCATCGTATGTGTGACATGTTCAATTTGTTGAACGTGCCACACAAACGATTAACCCCCGTCACACATACTTACCTTCCATACGACCTCGATGTGGGTGGCGAACGTCCACTTCCTGGAGTGGGAGGGACGTTCGGCATCACATCGACGTCACGCGACTACCGGCCTATAGAAGCGGAGGGGCGGAGATGAGCGAGACGTAAACATCCCGCCCACCTCCTTCCTTCCGCATTACCGGCCGGGAGCTGCAGGATGTAGGTAAGATCTGTTCATTGTTCCTGGGGTGTCACACACTGCAATGTGTGCTACCCCGGGAACGATGAACAATCTGACGTACAATTCATGAGGAATGTACGACGTGCGTGCGATGAACATTTTACCGTTCAATCGCAATCGCACGTAGCTGTTACACACTGCAATGTAACTTACAATGCCGGATGTGCGTCACTTACGATGTGACCCCACCAACACATTGTAAGATACATTGCAGCGTGTAAAGCAGGCTTTAGCCTGAGGTATTAACCAAGACACAGAACACAAGACAATGCTGAAGCTAGAACCTTCAAAAAGAGTGACCCCAGACAGCAGAGCCCAGAGGACCGGACTTTAGAGACAAGGCACCAAGCTTAAAAAGTAACTGGTCAGGATGGACTGGTATGTAAGCAAAGTTGTTTTTATCTGGACATAGTTTCCACAAGTATCTGATCACAAGGCTCTACTCTGGTGCTACTGGCTACCGCCTTACTTATTCCATTACGAGAAAGAATGATATGGTTTCTGAATTGTCTGGAAGTGCAAAGGTTCTACTGTGGCCATAGTGACAGAACTTTTGACCATCTTGTCTATGAGGAGACGAGATGAGGCGATGCGGAAAGGGAAGGAGACAGACGATCTGGGCTGTAGCATTAGGCTGGGTTGTGCTAGGACTCACAGGATTAGTAAAAACAGAAACAATCTGGTGGGAACTGCAAATGTGTCTGACTATGGTTTATACAAATGATGCTTGCTGGATGATCTGTGCCTGCTATTTTATGTATAGAGTTGAAGATGAACCAAATGTTGTTGTTGCAACTCTACTGGTGGACCTTGCGGAAGGGAGTCATCATTTGGTCCCGGCTAGCTGACGGCAACATGATGTACATTCCACACAACACAAGTCCCACACTCTGTCAGGACCATGTCTTTGATGTAGCATACTGAGGTCTCTGGAGTCAATTCATTGCCCACAACTAACACCTTGCGCCACTCTTCCATGCAAAATAAATCTACTGTAAAAGGAGGCAGTTTTCTCACCTTTGTTTGTAAGCAGGCAAAATAACATCCTGGTGAACTAACTTCAACATCCACTGTCCCCTATAATAGATCTATTGGTAGTCCAGGATCAAACTTTTGGATACAACGGCTTATGTTTAGAGACTGAAAACCTGTATCCAGAAAGTAATATTTACAATTTGTGAGGTTCTGCATCTCCATTACCTGGGGCCATAACTGTGGAATAGATGGACAAAGGCTCTTCACTTAATGCAGTAGTTTCCATCGCTGATTAGACATCTGACATAGTGGAACATGTTGGGACATTAAAACGTTAAAATTATGTTTCCCAAAACGTAGTCAATGCAGTGATGTTAGTGATGGATGCCATGGGTCAAAGTGAAGCAGCTGAAGAAGATGTGCATGGCGGAGAAGAAGACAAGAGGAGGTACAGATGATCATACGGAGGTTTGCTAGTGTGGTGGGACAGGTGAGCAGTGAGCTAAGTATTATGTATTATTCTATTTTACATTCTATATCTACAGAATCACCGGAGCATAATATGGAACATTCAATTTGCCTTGAATAACTTTGCTGCAAAACTAATTCCCCTGAAAAATCCGAGTGATTTGCCAAATTCAAATCTTTGCAGACTGATAATCTCCAATTGTTATATGTGCTGTATAAGTGCTCTCTGCTACCTGAAGAAAATGATGTCAGGGGTTTTTTTGCCTTTTATAGCAAAAAAGCAGAAATGTGAAAAATTGAAACAAAGAATATTATTACACAGCATAACTTTTCATTACAGAAAAATATGCTCTATTGCCAGAGAAAAATAGAAAGAAAAAGTTAACAAATCTGGAAGCTGTATGCAAATGGAACAAATGCAAAACTATATTGCAGAAAATAATATAATAACTGACAGGCAGCATGGATTTGTGACGCCCCTGGACTATCAGGTCGTCACAGGGTACTGCACAAGCTGCCCTTCTGTGCAGTATTCCAAGTCCCTCATGGTTCTGGGTCCCTATCTAAATAATGTTGCCTCCAACAGCAAATCAAATCCTAGATACACCCTCCACCACACCCACCAGGCACACCAGTGGACGGCTTGAGTGGAATAGAGCCACCCACCTGGGGGGGTCAGGGAGGGAAGGTGAGGAGTGTAGTCAGTTGGTGTGTGTAGTCAGAGAGAGAGAGTGAGAGGAGGTCGGGAGCGGTGGCTCCTAGAGAAGCTGTCTAGGTTGCAGACGGTGGTCTGGGCCTCGGACCCCTGGTCGCAGGGGATTGTGGCAAGGTACCTGGACCTGTCGAGGAGGACAGCCGGCAGCCTAGCACTATCACCGGTCTGGGACCAAAGACACGACGGGGTACACGGACCCTAGGACAGGGAGTAGCTTCAGGCAACCGGACAATTCACCTGAGGAAAACGGAACCTTTATGATCTGTTCCCACCCGCTCTAGAATCGGGGCATTAGCACAACGAGGGGGATAGGACTTTCCAATCCAAACGGTCCAGAAAATCCCAAGCGTGAGACCTGAGAGCAAGCTCCCACACTTAGCCATAGTGGGGAGCGGGGCCCAGCAAGTTCCATACTACTGGGCCACCACGTTGAAGTTAAACTTAGCGCCAGGAGGATGGTCACGGATCACCAGGCAACACTATAGGGGATGGGACCCGGATGAGCTCCCCTCAGAGGCACCCAGAGAGTTGGTTTACCCGGTTGTCAGCGTCTGCTTATTGACTGTGAGTACTAGAGCGACCCCTGCATCCCACGGTGCCCCGACGCCGAGTACCGAGGCATTCCCCCTACCCGTGAAGGGCTACGACACATTGCTTCCCGACTTCATTACCCCGGGTACGCCCAACGGCAGCGGCGGTACTCCCCAACTTACCATACACCACGGGTGGCATCACGAACTATATACATCAACTCCCCTGTAAACACACCCTTCATTTGAGTTGCCGCATGACCCCGGGTGTGGTGACCCTCGAGCCACAGCGAACCCAGATCCGAGCAGCTCGGCTGCTCCCATGGGGGCGGCACACCTCAGATTCATGAAAGATAAGTCATGGCTAACCAATCTGTTGGGGTTCTATGAGGGGGTAAGTGCAAATCTGGATATTGGTAATGCAGCTGATGTGATTTATTTGGACTTTGCAAAGGTATTTGATACTGTACCACATCATAGCCGTATATTAAAGCTCTAGAAGCAAGGAATAGGGGAAACTATATGCAACTGGGTAAGGACTTGGCTAAAAGATAGGAAACAAAGAGTAGTCATAAATGGTATGTTCTCTAAATGGGCTATTGTCAGCAGTGGGGTGCCGCAGGGATCTGTGCTAGAACCGATTTTTTTGTAATCTCTTTATTAATGACCTTGTGGATGGGATTAATGGTAAAGTGTCAGTCTTTGCTGATGACACCAAACTATGTAGGATATTAAAAACTGATCTTGATAGTACAATATTACAAAAAGATCTGGATAAGATGTCAGAATGGGCAGATACTTGGCAAATGAGATTTAATGTTGATAAATGTAAAGTAATGCACCTAGGACGGTGTAATCCTATAGCTGCATATACATTAAATGGAAGTAAGCTCGGGACTACAGAACAGGAGAAGGACTTGGGTATTCTCATTACAAATAAGCTGAGCAGCAGCACTCAATGTCAAGCAGCAGCTGCTAAAGCAAACAAGATTTTAGGGTGTATAAAAAGAGAGATTAGATCCCATGATCCCAACGTATTGTTACCCCTCTATAAATCACTTGTAAGGCCACATCTGGAATATGGGATCCAGTTTTGGGTTCCACATTTTAAAAAGGATATTCAGAAGTTAGAGTCAGTTCAAAGGTGGACAACTAGACTACTACAAGGAACGGAAGGCCTCCCATATGATGAGAGGTTGAAAAAGTTAGATATGTTTAGCTTAGAAAAAAGACGTCTCAGAGGAGATCTCATTTATATGTATAAATACATGTGTGGTCAATATTAAGGACTGGCACATGACTTATTCCTTCCAAAGACAATACTAAAGACCAGGGGGCACTCACTGCGAGTGGACGAAAAGCGATTCCGGCAGCTAAATAGGAAAGGGTTCTTTACAGTTAGATAAGTCAAACTGTGGAATGCCCTACCACAAGAGGTAGTAATGGCAGATACTATAACAGCTTTTTATATCAGGGCTGGATGATTTCCTCAGTATACAACATGTTGGTTATAAATGACTTAGTGACAAAATGTATAATTGGTGGAGGAAGGTTGAACTAGCTGGACCTAGGTCTTTTTTCAACCTATGTAACTATGTGACTATGTAGTTATGTATCTATGTGATCATGTGCCAATAAAAACGTTTTAAAAATACTTGTTTTAGTTTTTCTTATAATTATTTTTAAGCAGAATGTAAAATATATTTAATTGTACAAATATGATCACTATTATAGGCTAACACGGTACAAAGATATATTTTACTTGTATCACTATTATAGGTTTCATTTATATAAGATAGTGGTGTATTAGAAATGACAACAATATAATAAAATATTCTAGCTAATTGTTCTGCCTTCTTTCACGTAACACTGTGAATCTCCGGCATACAGCTAAACCCTCGTTCACATTTCAAATAAACAGACTGGAATTCAGTAGCCTTGATTTATTAGCTGGTAACAAGAACTTGATTGCAGTACGTGGAATATACAGTCAGTATAGGAATATCCAAGATACAGGTGAATACGGTATATCCAAGATGTAGTTGAATACGGTATACGGAATACGGAATATCCAAGATACTGTTTTATACGGGTAAAAACTATAACAAGAAAATGATTACAGTCAGTACAGTGTTAATACAGAGTTAACATAGCATAACAGTGCATGAGATACAGTTCTTATGAGAATGTAGGTGAAAGGTCACTGCATCTGCAATACATAGAAAATCTTATCTATACAAACAAGGCAGGGGCTAAGATGTAGGATTGAAATGTACAATACATTTACTACAGTCTTCCACCTAAGATTCTACCACGAACACATGTAATTTTATTTGCTCACCGGATAACACTAGGCAGGGGTGAATATACAGAGAGGTAAGTCGGCATGTCCTTTCCTGACAAATCCAAAGTGAAAATGGCTGCAGGCTTCTTCTCAGCTCAGGGAGGAGTTCCTTACCCAGAATACATTTAGCTTAAAGGGAAACTCAGCAATTCAAAAGAATATCAAGGACCTCTAGAGGTTGTAACAGAAATTGCAATGAATGACTATTAGCAGGCTGCCATGAGGTAGAACACTCCCCGCTTGGCGTCAATGGATGCCACTATTTGGTTCTTTTGGGGAAATCAGTAACACAAGTTCGGTTACAGGCCTGAGGAACAGTTTGTTTTCCCCAAGCTTGCACACTCTGACCTCTACCTTACGTACTTTCCCATCCTTGTTGGGAAAAGGTTTGGTGACTAGGCCGAGTGGCCACTCATTCCGATGTGCTTGACTGTCTTTCACAAGTACAACATCACCAGGTTTGAGGTTTGGGTGGTCTTTATGCCACTTTGTCCTGGTTTGCAGAGTGGAGAGGTACTGCCTTTTCCATCTGTCCCAAAAGAAATTGGCTACATTTTATAAAATGCAGAGTATTACGATCTTAGCTCTTTCCAGATTAGAAGCGGTGAATGCATGCTTGCAGTGATGCCATCCTCTACAAGGTCTGTGACTTGTAGGTAGTGTTATCTTATAGGACTGCACTACATGAAGTAGAAAGGCGATGGCACGAACGAGTGACTTCCAAGTCGAGAACCTGTTGAATTGATGAGATTTGAGGTGATTACTTGAGGTCACTGTATGTAGAACAGACACTTGAGGACAAAGCTCTTCATCATCATCTGGGTCCACTAGCTCAAATGTATCAGACTCTCTGATGTCAGGCATTGAACGGTGCAAGAAGGCAGGACCTGTGAACCATGTATTGTATCTCAGATGACTTGGTGCAATGGATCTAGTCACGTGGTCTGCAGGATTGTGATGGATAGACACGTAGTGCCATTGACTAGGGCAAGTGGAACTTCTTATCCTGAGTACCCGGTTGCTGACGTAGACATAGGAGCGTCGCGATTCATTGCAGATATACCCAAGTACCACTTTGCTGTCTGTATAAAATTCAACGTCTTTGATCTCCACACTCATCCCATCTGAGATAAGTTCGGCAAATTCAACCGCGAGGACGGCAGCGCAGAGCTCAAGTCTGGGTATCATGTGGTCACGGAGTGGCGCCAGTTTTGCCCGGCTCATAACGAAACCGATGTGGCTCTGTTCATTCGCATCTGTGGTTTTGAGGTACGCTACTGCTGCGATTACTTTGACTGATGCGTCACAGAAGACACAAAGTTTTTGTGTTTTGACTTCTGTAGATGGCACAGGAGCATACGGTCGTTTTACACGAAGGTCGGTCAAGGCTTTGAGAGACTTCCTCCACTCAGTCCACAGATCTGCTTTTTCTGCTGGAAGTGAGTCATCCCAATCAGATGTCTCGGGTGAAGTCCCTTAGCATCATCTTGCCTTGGATGGTTACTGGAGTCACGAATCCCAATGGGTCGTACAAGCTATTCACAAAAGAAAGAACTCCTCCGCGCATGAAGGGTTTCTCGTCTTTGTTGATCTGAAAGGTGAAGGCATCCGTCTTCAAATCCCAAAGCAATCCTAGGCTCCGCTGCATAGGAAGGGAGTCAATGCTTAGGTCTAAGTCCTTTAGATCGTTGGAATAGTCTTGAGAGGGAAAGGCTTCCATCATTTCTCGGCTGTTGGAGGCAATTTTATGCAATCTCAGGTTAGACAGAGCAAGCATTTCTTGAGCCCTTTTTAGCAGACTGATTGCAGCCTCAGTTGTTGGTGTGGACTTCAGGCAGTCGTCTACATAGAAGTCTTTTTCTATGAAGGATCTGACATCTGACCCATACTTTTCTTCACCCTCTTTGGCGGAATTTCTGAGGCCGTAGATAGCGACTGCTGGGGAAGGACTGTTCCCAAAGATGTGTACCCTTATCCGGTACTCTGCAATGTCTTTATCGGGGTCGTTGTCGCGATACCAGAAGAACCTCAAATAGTTTCTGTGTTCTTCTTTGACGAGAAAACAGTGGAACATCTGTTGTATGTCAGCCATGAATGCCTTTGAATCCTTGCGGAAACAGAGTAGTACTTCTAGGAGTCTGTTGTTGAGGTCTGGGCCCGACAATAGGACATCATTCAACGAGACGTCTTCACATTTGGTGCTCGAGTCGAATACCACTCTTATCTGGCCTGGCTTTTTGGGATGCTACACACGGAAGATAGGTAAGTAACAACACTCCTCGGAGTCTTGAAGTGCGGGTGCGACCTCCACGTGGTTGTTCTCTAAGATCTTCTCCATGAAGGTAAAGAAGTGTTCTTTTGTCTCAGGTGACCTCTGAAGTTTGTGCTTGAGGGAGATGAAGCGATTGTAGACCATTTCCCTGTTGTTTGGTAGGTGTCGTCTCCGAGGTCGAAATGGTAGTGGTGCGACCCAACTGTTTGATTTGTCTTTGACTATTTCCCGATCCATGGTGTCCAAGAACATCCTATCTTCTATGGACATCGCTGTCTTGTTGTCTTCCTTTGTCCTGTGGAAGACTGCACACCCTATGTGGTTTTGTTCACCTTCACAAGCGTGGTCTTTGTTGGAAGGAACTGAGAAAGGGCAAGGCAGAGGAGTGCTGCACGGTAACTCCTTTACCTGCAGACTATTCTGACATGGCTGGAAGAGAGACGGGCGTCCATTTTCTAATGTATTGGTGAGCATACTGTTGACTGAGGTCGGCTTGTGTGCTCCTCCTAGACAGATGTCTCCTATAATGACCCATCCAAGATCGAGCTTCTGTGCGTATGGAGCGTTTTGGAAGCCGTTGATGTATCCTCTAGTCTTGTGAACTCATAGTATATCTCTTCCCAAGAGTAAAGCTATTAGGGCTTCTGGGTCCAACACAGATATCAGGTGAGCTATACGCTTCAGATGGGGGTGATGAGCAGCTACCTCCGGTGAAGGTATCTCAGACCTGTTGTCGGGAATCTGATTGCACTCCAGTATGGTCGGTAATGATAGACAGATCCAGCCATCTACAGACTCCACTTTGTATCCGGTTGCTTTCCTCCCCGCCATCTCGACAGTACCTGCGCATGTCTTCAAGGAATAGGGAGATCCGGGACCTACAATGCTGAAGTTGTTGAAGAAGATAGACGTGCCTAGCGATCTGTTGCTCTGGTCATCCAGGATTGCATATATCTTGATCGCTTTGTCCCTATGGCCTGCTGGGTAGATTCGGACAAGGCAGATTTTTCCTCCTACGGGTCCTCCGCAGATCTCGGTACATTGAGAGGTGACCTCAGGGGAGTCCACGTCAGTATCCTTCTGCTTGGCATTGTGCTCCTCTGCTTGTGACAACACTCGTGGGGGTGGTCCAGGGTGTAAGGCTGTATTGTGATCCGTGCTGCTGCATTCTGCACATTTCACGCTAGCTTCACAATTCCTGGCGAGGTGTGATGTTGTAGCACAGCATTTGAAGCAGATGTTGCTTTCCTTGAGGAAACCTTTGAGATCCTCTAAAGACTTCTCCCTGAAGGCTCTGCATTTAAGTATCGGATGCGGTTTCTTGTGTAGCGGACACTGCTTACTGACATCTTGAGGTCTGTTCTCTTCTGGAGGTGGCTTACTAGCATGTTGAGAAGGTCCCGTGGAAACAATGTTAGTTTTATGAACTGCCATGGGTGTCCTACTGAGTTTGACACCGGGGGTAGTGGGACACGACAGGGTGAAGTCAAAACTGGGGTCATTTCTGACTTTAGCTTGTTGAACAACAAAATTTACAAATACAGTGAAAGGAGGAAAAGGCACATTATGAATTTGTTTGTACCGTGAACCACATGTGACCCACTTTTCTTGTAGGTTGCAAGGAAGTTTCTGCACTATCGGATTAACTCCCCTGGCAGTGTCCAGGAAAGCCAATCCGGGCAAATTTCCTTCCTCCTGGGCAACCTGTAACTCTATCAACAAATCACTCAGTTCTCTAAGTTTTTGATAACATTTAGGCCCTATCTTAGGAAAACCATCAATTCTTTGGTATAAAGCATTTTCAATGGCTTCTATAGACCCATAGCATTCATCAAGTCTTTCCCACACCTTATGTAGGCCTGTGGCTGGATGCTTTATATTAATGTCTCTTAGTCGTTTGGCGTGCTCAGCCAACTCATTCCCAAGCCACTTTGCTAGGAGATCTAACTCCTCGCTACAAGAAAGGTCCAGACCCTGAATGGTGTTCTGGAACAAGGCTCGCCATGACCTATAGTTCTCAGCTTTGTCATTGAACTTTCCAAGTCCCTTGGTAACCAGTACTCGGCGAGCAAAGAACTTTGCAAAGTCCATGGTAGCTTGGTTGGTGCTGGTGCGAGCTGGTGTGTTATAGTCATGTCTAATGTGCGGTGTATCACCATACCTTTTAGGAGCTTCAGTCTCAGGGTAGTCTGTATAATACCGTTCTGAAGCAAAGGGTGTCCATCTAATTCGGGATAGAGGTGATACCTTCTGTTCTGTAGAAATGTAGTTGTAGTCGATGTCGACCTGCTGCCTACTTTCTTGCTTACAGTACTGCAGTTTGGGATGAAGTCACTGGTAGTCGATATAAGCTGATCGATGTCGGGGATCAGGGTTGTCATCGATTCCGGGGTGCTGGTGGACATACTCTGAGACACGTTTGGTTGGATCCTGTTGCTCTACGTCTGGTCCAAGTACGTTGCTGCGTTCCTCGGATTCAGAATACTCCACGGCCTCCAGGAACTCTGCTTTGGCTATTGCCGCTGATGCCTCCTTTTCTGCAATAAGTTTGTCCTGAGAGGCTTGCAGGCGTGCTTTCTCAGCTTCTTGTTCAGCTATCAAGCGTGTTCTGTCTTCAGATGTAGGATTGAAATGTACAATACATTTACTACAGTCTTCCACCTAAGATTCTATCACTAACACATGTAATTTGCTTTGCTCACCGGATTACACTAGGCAGGGGTGAATGTACAGAGAGGTAAGTCGGCAGGTCCTTTCCTGACAAATCCAAAGTGAAAATGGCTGCAGGCTTCTTCTCAGCTCAGGGAGGAGTTCCTTACCCAGAATACATTTAGCTTAAAGGGAAACTCAGCAATTCAAAAGAATAACAACGACCTCTAGAGGTTGTAACAGAAATTGCAATGCATGACTATTAGCAGGCTGCCATGAGGCAGAACACTAATAACAAAGTTAAATATCTCCTTCACACCCAGGCAATTTTCCATTTTTCTTTTTTCTTTTTTTTCGCTCCCCTTCTTCCAAAATCCGTAACTTTTTTATTTTTCCGTCAGTCTTGCCATTTGAGGGCTTGTTAATTGCAGGACAAGTTGTACTTTTAAATGACACCATAAGTTTAACCACATAGTGTACTGGAAAACGGTAAAAAACTCCAACTGCGGAAAAATTGCAAAAAAGGAGGATGTGTGCCCCCTGTTTTATGTATAGGGTTGAAGAAGATGAACCATAAAGTAAAAACTTGTTGTTGCAACTGGACTGGTGGTCTCCTTGCGGAAGGGAGTTATCATTTGGTCCCTGCCAGCCGACGGTAACATGCGACCTGAAAGATTCACATCCACACAAGACATGTCCCACACCCATTCAGGACCATTTCTTTGATGTAGCATGCTGAGGTGTCTGGAGTCAATGGGTTTCATTTATAGAAGATAGTGGTTTATTAAAAATGATAAATATATAATAGAATATTCTAGTTCATAACTAAGTAAAATATCTCAAGGTGAATAAAGGAATGCTTGTTTGCAGGGTGAAATCACAGTGTTTTCTATGTTCAAATATGAAAAACAGGTTCCTAGTTGCCTATACACAGGAGGCTTTTAAACTTAAGCCAGCTTTACACCTTACAATTAGGTGTGCGATCTCGTATGCGATGTGACACGCCCAGGTCGCATATGCGATTGAATGAGATTGCACGTAGGTCGTTCATTTGCTGTCACACGTGCGTTAGTAGTCTATGTTAAATTGATCAATTTTGTGTGCGATCCTTTAGATCATGTGTTCTGTGACGTATGCATTGGGCACCCTTTTTTTTTTTTTTTTATTTATTGACTTGCCAAGCGTGTGTAATGTGTAGGGATGCGTTTTTACTATGTCATCTGCCATTCAGCTCTGCTACATGGCCGCTGACAGCAGCCACAGACAGCCATGCAGCAGAGCTGAATGGCAGATGACAGCAGACACAGACAGAGCCGCACTGTCAGAATGAACTCGGGTGAACCTCACCCGACTTCATTGTCATGCTGCGGCTCTGTCTGTGTCACGCCCTGATTAGCGGTCACCTGTGAAGGGCTCACCGGTGACTGCTAAACTCCTGAGTAAGTGAATTGAGCAGCCCTCTCTCATATACTCACCGATACCCGGCGCTGCACGGCGTTCACACTGCTCCGGCGGCTTTTACTGTTTTGAAAAAGCCGGCCGCCCATTAAACAATCTCGTATTCCCTGCTTTCCCCGCCCACCGGCACCTATGATTGGTTACAGTGAGACACGCCCCCACGCTGAGTGACAGGTGTCACACTGCACCCAATCACAGCAGCCGGTGGGCGTGTCTATACTGTGCAGTGAAATAAATAATTAAATAATTAAAACAAACGGCGTGCGGTCCCCCCCAATTTTAAAACCAGCCAGATAAAGCCATACGGCTAAAGGCTGGTATTCTCAGGATGGGGAGCTCCACGTTATGGGGAGCCCCCCAGCCTAACAATATCAGCCAACAGCCGCCCAGAATTGCCGCATACATTAGATGCGACAGTTCTGGGACTGTACCTGGCTCTTCCCGATTTGCCCTGGTGCGTTGGCAAATCGGGGTAATAAGGAGTTATTGGCAGCCCATAGCTGCCAATAAGTCCTAGATTAATCATGTCAGGCGTCTATGAGATACCTTCCATGATTAATCTGTAAATTACAGTAAATAAACACACACACGCCCGAAAAAATTCTTTATTAGAAATAAAAAACACAAACATATACCCTGGTTCACCACTTTAATCAGCCCCAAAAAGCCCTCCTTGTCCGGCGTACTCCAGGATGATGCAGCGTCGCTTCCAGCGCTGCTACATGGAGGTGACCGGAGCTGCAGCAGACACAGCCGCTCCTGTCTCCTCCACACAGCTAATGAAAACAGCCGCGCGATCAGCTGAGCTGTCACTGAGGTTACCCGCTGTCACTGGATCCAGCGGTGAATGCAGTGGTGGCCGCGGGTAACCTCAGTGACAGCTCAGCTGATCGCGCTACTCACCGCTGCTCCTCTCACCTCCACGCAGCAACTGAGGTGAGTAGCGCGATCAGCTGAGCTGTCACTGAGGTTACCCGCGGCCACCGCTGCATCCACCGCTGGATCCAGTGACAGCGGGTAACCTCAGTGACAGCTCAGCTGATCGCGCGGCTGTCTTCATTTGCTGTGTGGAGGTGACCGGAGCTGCTGTGTCTGCTGCAGCTCCGGTCACCTCCATGCAGCAGCACTGGATGCAACGCTGGACCATCCTGGAGTACGCCGGACATGGAGGGCTTTTTGGGGCTGATTAAAGTGGTTAACCAGGGTATATGTTTGTGTTTTTTATTTATAATAAAGGATTTTTTCGGGCGTGTGTGTTTATTTACTGTAATTTACAGATTAATCATGGAAGGTGTCTCATAGACGCCTGACATGATTAATCTAGGACTTATTGGCAGCTATGGCTGCCAATAACTCCTTATTACCCTGATTTGCCAACGCACCAGGGCAAATCGGGAAGAGCCGGGTACAGTCCCAGAACTGTCACATCTAATGTATGCGGCAATTCTGGGCGGCTGTTGGCTGATATTGTTAGGCTGGGGGTTCCCCATAACGTTGAGCTCCCCATCCTGAGAATACCAGCCTTCAGCCGTATGGCTTTATCTGGCTGGTTTTAAAATTGGGGGGGACCACACGCCGTTTTTTTTAATTATTTAATTATTTATTTCACTGCACAGTATAGACACGCCCACTGGCTGCTGTGATTGGGTGCCGTGTGACACCTGTCACTCAGCGTGGGGGCGTGTCTCACTGTAACCAATCATAGGCGCCGGTGGGCGGGGAAAGCAGGGAATACGAGATTGTTTAATGGGCGGCCGGCTTTTTCAAAACAGTAAAAGCCGCCGGAGCAGTGTGAATGCCGTGCAGAGCCAGGCCGGGGATCGGAGATCGGTGAGTATGAGAGAGGGGGTAAGAGGGATAACCTGACATGGACAGAGAGAGAGGGACAGAGATAGTGACCGACTGACAGAGATTAGTGCATGACAGACATTGTGAGGCGCTTCAGAATGCAGCTTTTCAGCTGCGCTCTGAAGCAGACCTTTTTTAAGCTGCGGTGCAGAGCGCACACCTGCGCACATAGCCTCAGACACCAAAATCGTATGAAGGATGTCACACGTTACAATTGACTAGGTTCATACAACAAAACGTCCAATGTATGAGGAATAAACGACGTGTATGCGATCACCGTATTTTCATTCAATCTTGATTGCACGTAGGTGTCACACGCAAATACGAACGATGCAGGATGTGCGTCACTTACAACTTGACCCCGACGACGGGTTGAAAGATTTATTGAAGCGTGTAAAGCAGGCATTAGAGAGAGGCTTCAGTATAGAGTAGGTACCCAGTTACGAGATATGCCGTGACGTGCAGACTGTGCAGATATAAAAATGGATGGTTTTGTATGCTAAATATCTAATTTTTCTTAGATTTTCCTTAGCAGTAATGCATATCTATATTTATACATTCATGGTTTTCATGCTTTAGCATTTTAGAGTGCAAACTGTCTCTTTTTTTTTACAAATATGAAATCTGACAGGAACATGATAAGTCCATACATGTCAAAAAATGTTAAAAATCCTTTTAAAATGGATCAAAATGAACCTACTTGTAATTTCCCACTATCATGCTCGTTACTATCAATGTCCCGAAATGCCCCACCTCACGAAAAACAGGAAATCGGTAGGCTGGTAAGGCTCACTTCTGAAGATGAAACACAACAACAAAGCTTCAACTATTTGGTGTGAGTAATTATTACCTAATTGTGGTTCTACTACAAAATTTGAAAGATCTGTTGTTTAAGAAATTGATACAACATAAACTATTGAGGAGATTAATCAAGTAAAATACTCCAGAATTATTAAGAAATGCATGTGTCATGATTCTGCAGCCGTGCTCTGCTCTGTTGCAGGGCTTATGCTGAGTCTCATATTTTTCTCCGGTTCCTGGTCGAGTCATGTGTGCTGTGTGAGGGGTCTGTTCTTTGGAGCCTCATTCTGGGTGATTGCACCACTTTATCTGGGAGCTGTTTCTTCCAGTACGCCACCAGTGATAGTTCCTGTTTTGTAGTTCACGTCTCTGGTTCCCATAAGTGTCTCACCTGATCTTGTCCCGCTACCTATTTCTGCTGTTCCCCTCCCGTCTCCTTACCTACTGACTTGATTCCCTGACTCCCTGTCCTCGGCTTGCAACCTGACTCCGGCTCTGCTTGCTCCCTTGTACATACGTGACCTCTCTGTTTACCGACCCCGGCTCATCCCCTGACTCTGGCTCTGCTCGCTTCTTTTGTCATTTACGTTATTGCCTGGCTTATGACTCCCAGTTTTTTTTGACTGCCCCTCACTAGATGTATGTAGTGACACCTAGTGTACAAATCCAACAGATCCACTCCACTACTGTGCCTGGTGACACCTAGTGGTTTGTTGTCTTATTACACCCAGGTTCTTCTCATCACACTATGACAAACTGGCAACAAATTTATTATGAGCTGTAGACACTTTTTATACCTTGTGCAACAAAGCGTGACCTCAGTGTATCAGGACCAGTTTTTTTTTAAAAAAGGGAAGTAGCTATTTGTACAATGACTTGTGCCAAAAATGGGTCAAAATTATGGCACAATTTTCCGGCACAAAGTAAGCCAACTAAAATTTAGTGTAAATCAGACTAGGCAGCCTTAACATATGCCAGATTTATCAAACAGCAGGAAACACTATGATAATGCACTAATACATTTTAAAACTGTCTAATCCAAGTTTGCTCTATCTAAAAATTAGACTTTTAATGAGATTTTTCATTCCATAAATTGATGAATTAAATCAGAAGGAAAAAAAAGGTCCAATTTTGCTGACTTTATTTAGATAAAAGAGCAATAAGGAAGTGCAATAGACAACACATTTATAAAGTAGAATGTAAAAAGTCTTTGGTGGCTTATTTATTTGTAGGAGCAGTGTCAAAGTTAAAAGCATACCAATGAGTGAGTCTATATATTTTACTATTTGTAAATGGGCTTTTCCATTTACTTTGGAAAGGAATGTAAAGATCAAAGCACATTCAAAAGATCTATTGTTGCTCTGTGTCATAACAAAAGCTCCATCCCTGAAAGCTTGAGGTAAGCGACAGTCACGGAGACAAAGACGTCTCATCGTTCAAACACAGATCAAAAGAAAAGTGGCGGTGACCCCAAAAAGATGCTAGGAGCACTCCGAATAATCGAAGACCAAAATGATATTTTAAAGATACTATTGCTATCTGAAGGAATATAACAAAGGCTTTGTGACCACTATTAAGTTCCGACATTCCGTTTTTCATACTTTGAAAATTCAATTTTTATTTAAAAATCAAATGAAGAAAATACAAATCTAAGAACCTTGGAGGAATCTGCAGAATTATTAATGTGAGCTATGTAGAGAGCAGAAATAGAGATCAGATTAGTCTATTGGCTCTGTTGCAGTGATAAATAACGAGACTGATGTTGCCATGCAGCAACACGTTTATGTGATTGAACAGACTTTTTTAATTAAATGGAAGAAAGATGAGCAAATAAGATTCTGAAAGTAAATGCTTCCACCATTCAGTCATAAAATATCATTTGAATCTCCATTCTTCATGCTCTGTAGAGACAAATACTACCTGTTATATTCTGGAAACCGCCATAGCAAACTATATTACTTGATATTTTGAACTAGAAGTATCAGTAGTGTGACTATAGTCAGTACAGAGTTTTTAATTCTTTATGGTCTTTTGTAGGAATGGAATAAAAATATGGAAAATATTTTTCAATTTTTTAGAAGCCATCACTTTTTCATATCCAGACAACCCCATTTAGGCATGTAAAATTGATGAGTGTGTGGGTCACCCCCGATCAGCTGTTATCAGCTCTGGTGTGCCAGCCGGATGCAAATACTGAAGGAAGCTGAACTCCAGGTCTCCATTCAATATGTAGTGTCCGCTGCCCAGAGCTGAAGATGAGATACTATATTCATTTTTAAATAGGAGTTGATCTGCAGTCCTCCGCGCTGGGTGCAATAGATCATCCACAATAATACATATGTCTAGAAAACCCCTTTCATGTGAATTTCAGCCCTCTTAGACCTCCTTCAATGATTCTGATGCGTATGTTGCAGTTTTTATACGTACCAGAATCACCGACATACACAGACCCATTAAAATCAATGGTTCTGTGCACATATCAGTGAATTTTCACTGACATGTTTCCGTGCGGTGTACACGTGTGTCCGTGTGCTCCGCACGGGAATGTGTCTGTTTTTTTTCTTGCATCACTGTTGTCACACGGACCCTACAGTGGTGTGATCCATGAAACACGTACCAGAAAAACACGTACATTTAAAATAAAAAGCATTTTAAACTCACCCATCTCCAGTGACGCTGTCTCCAGGCGCTGCTGTCTCGGCTTCAAGGCTGGCTAATTAAGCTCAAACATATGCATTTATGCACTGCACAGCCGACCTGCAGAGGGGAGACAGTGGCGGCCGGACACAGCATTGCGGGAGATATCAGCACCATGGAGAGCAGAAGCATGGACAGGTGAGTATAACTGCCTGATCTCCTTGTATTATCACAGATAGCACACTGAGATCACATGTGTGCCAAAATCACGGCACAGAGGGATATACGCACCTTTATCACATCAGTGAAAAATGTGTGTGCTTTTCACTGACGTGAAAGAGGCCTTAGGCCCCCTTCACACGCACGTGTCTCCTGCACGTGCTAGGTCCATGCCCGCATGTACCGGAGACACGGGCACACGTATACCCATTAAAATCAATGGGTTTATGTGCACACACATGTGCAGCCATTGGCCCGTGCCTCCGTGTGGAGCAGACGTGTGCTCCACATGGATGCAAGTCCATTTTTCTCTGGCAGCACAGGTGTCATGCGGCCCGCACATGTACCACACGGATGTAGTGTGGATGCGGGTACACTTGACACGCGCCAGAGAAATACACGTGTCATTTTAAAAATAAAAATACACATACTCACCTCCACCAGCCCTGCAGTCTCTGCGGCGACTGTCACCTGCATGCGACCCCCATTTGATGGAGATTTAAATCTGCAGCATGTCAATTCTTTCAACATTTTTTTCTGCAGATTTCACCCATTTTAACGAGTGAGAAGAATCTATAAACATATAGAAAAATATTCAGAAGCAGACAACCACTGTGAATTCAAAGTGACTGTCTTATCAGAAACAATCTTTGTTATGAGAAGTAGTCTGCGATCAGCTGATCTGAGTTCTTCTTACCCCTATAAGAATAAGAATAATTTATTCATTTATTTAGCGCTATTAATTCCATAGTGCTTTGCATACATTGCGAACACTGTCCCCATTGGGGCTCACAATCTAAATTCCCTATCTGTATGTCTTTGGAGTGTGGGAGGAAACCCACGCAAACACGGGGAGAACATACAAACTCCTTGCAGATGGTGTCCTTGGTGGGAATTGAACCCAGGACTTCAGCGCTGCAAAACTGCAGTGCTAACCACTGAGCCACCATGCCGCCCACAAAAGACATATCCCTTTCAGAGAAGTGTGTGATTGCTATGAGCAGTTTTACCTTTACTTATTGCACTTATCTTTTGCATTTTGATTAGCTAATGTAACCCAATGCTTGAGAAAGGCCACATAATTTTAATGAAATGCCACATCTCCGTTACCTAAACAATAAAAAGTACAACTGTACTTTGTATGTAGAAAAAAAGTGTTCTTTTTACTATGATATCACTTGAAGCAACACATTTGTGGCTGTCTTAGTAATACATGAACTACTTACAGTGAAGAGCAAAAGGGTAACAAATAGTGATGAGCGAGTACTAAAAAGCTCGGGTGCTCGAAGCTCGGGCCGAGCCTCCCAAGATACTCGTGTACTCGGCCCGAGCAACGAGCCCAATGTTATCCTATGGGAGACCCGAGTATTTTTGTGAAATGACCTCCCGGCAGCATGGAGAAACCCTAAAAATGGCACAAAAGTCTCAGAAGAGTGCTCAAATGACATGGCAACAGCATGGGGAAGACCCCTTGAAGCATTTATCACTCAAAAGTCACAGCTGTGAACAATTTTGTCCGCGTTTTACGCCATTTTTACGGACTCACCAGAAAACCTTCCAAAATGACCCCAAAATGATTTTTCATGGCGGAAATGTTAAGGGCACATACCCAATAGTGAGATAGATCTGGTGTATGTTACTTTTTGAGATTAATACATGAAAGATTTTACGTGAAAACATTGTGTGGCACTCCGATGTCCCTGAGAAGAGACGTACATGAAGGCCTCTTGAGTCTAATGTGCCCATTTTGAGGAAGTGAGTCTTTGTAGTATTTTCCTTTGCCAGGGCAGTCCAAAATTGTGAGGTTCACCAATGCCCCTGCATACAGACGTGCATGAGGGCCTCAAAACATTAAGTGTCCATTGTCAGGAAGTGGGTGTATTATAGTATAGCCCTTAGGCAGGGCAGCCAAAAATTGGGAGGCTCCACATTGTCCCTGGATAGAGACGTGCATGATGGCCTTTAAACCTGAAGTGCCCATTGTAAGGAAGTGGGTCTATTTCAGTATAGCCCTTTGCCAGGGCAGCCAAAAATTGGGAGGCTCCACATTGTCCCTGGATAGAGCCGTGCATTATGGCCTGTAAACCTGAAGTGCCCATTGTAAGGAAGTGGGTCTATTTCAGTATAGCCCTTTGCCAGGGCAGCCAAAAATTGGGAGGCTCCACATTGTCCCTGGGTAGAGACGTGCATGAGGGCCTCAAAACATTAAGTGCCCATTGTAAGGAAGTGGGTGTATTTCAGTATAGCCCTTTGCCAGGGCAGCCAAAAATTGGGAGGCTCCACATTGTCCCTGGGTAGAGACGTGCATGATGGCCTCAAAACATTAAGTGTCCATTTTAAGGAAGTGGGTGTATTTCAGTATAGCCCTTAGGCAGGGCAGCCAAAAATTGGGAGGCTCCACATTGTCCCTGGGTAGAGACGTGCATGAGGGCCTCAAAACATTAAGTGTCCATTTTAAGGAAGTGGGTGTATTTCAGTATAGCCCTTAGGCAGGGCAGCCAAAAATTGGGAGGCTCCACATTGTCCCTGGATAGAGACGTGCATGATGGCCTTTAAACCTGAAGTGCCCATTGTAAGGAAGTGGGTCTATTTCAGTATAGCCCTTTGCCAGGGCAGCCAAAAATTGGGAGGCTCCACATTGTCCCTGGATAGAGCCGTGCATTATGGCCTGTAAACCTGAAGTGCCCATTGTAAGGAAGTGGGTCTATTTCAGTATAGCCCTTTGCCAGGGCAGCCAAAAATTGGGAGGCTCCACATTGTCCCTGGATAGAGCCGTGCATTATGGCCTGTAAACCTGAAGTGCCCATTGGAAGGAAGTGGGTCTATTTCAGTATAGCCCTTTGCCAGGGCAGCCAAAAATTGGGAGGCTCCACGTTGTCCCTGGGTAGAGACGTGCATGATGGCCTCAAAACATTAAGTGTCCATTTTAAGGAAGTGGGTGTATTTCAGTATAGCCCTTAGGCAGGGCAGCCAAAAATTGGGAGGCTCCACATTGTCCCTGGGTAGAGACGTGCATGAGGGCCTCAAAACATTAAGTGTCCATTTTAAGGAAGTGGGTGTATTTCAGTATAGCCCTTAGGCAGGGCAGCCAAAAATTGGGAGGCTCCACATTGTCCCTGGGTAGAGACGTGCATGAGGGCCTCAAAACATTAAGTGTCCATTTTAAGGAAGTGGGTGTATTTCAGTATAGCCCTTAGGCAGGGCAGCCAAAAATTGGGAGGCTCCACATTGTCCCTGGGTAGAGACGTGCATGAGGGCCTCAAAACATTAAGTGTCCATTTTAAGGAAGTGGGTGTATTTCAGTATAGCCCTTAGGCAGGGCAGCCAAAAATTGGGAGGCTCCACGTTGTCCCTGGGTAGAGACGTGCATGAGGGCCTCAAAACATTGTTCCCATTGCAAAGGAGCGGGTCTCCTGTCGTTGTAATGTCCATTCTGCAAAGAATGGGCGAAAAAATTTACCACTGGGGGTATACCTGAAACAAAGACCTAACTATTGTAACGGTCATCATGATGGCGCATGAGGAGAAGGAGGAGCAGTCCAGCGATTATCCAAAGTCGAGAAGTGTACCCATGGGTGAGTGGAGGTACATGGCAAACTTTAAATTCCGCTCTCATTTGCTGGTGGTGTGGTGAAGTCTGGCCCAATCCAACCCTTGTTCATCTTTATCAGAGTCAGCCTGTCAGCATTTTCAGTTGACAGGCGGGTGCGTTTATCTGTAATGATTCCACCTGCGGCACTAAAAACACGCTCTGACAAAACGCTAGCAGCAGGGCAGGCCAGGACTTCCAAGGCGTAGAGAGCCAATTCATGCCACGTGTCCAGCTTGGATACCCAATAATTGTAAGGCACAGAGGAATGTCGGAGTACAGTTGTTCGATCTGCAAGGTACTCCTTCAGCATCTGGGCAAACTTAGGATTTCTTGTGGCACTACCCCGCACCTCAGGGGCTGTGGTACGTGAGGGGCTGAGAAAACTGTCCCACATCTTAAAGACTGTTCCCCTACCTCTGGCGGATTGGACTTGTGCCTCTCTCGGCTGTACGCCTCGGTTGTCCACTGATTCCTGACCTATGCCGCTAGCGTTTTGTGAGGGGAATGCTTTGCCTACTTCCGTGAGTATGGCCTTCCGAAACTGCTGCATTTTGGTTGACCTCTCCTCCACGGGAATAAGAGACAAAAAGTTCTCCTTGTAGCGTGGGTCTAACAGTGTTACCAACCAGTAATGATTGTCGGCCAAGATGTTCTTAACGCGAGGGTCACGAGACAGGCAGCTTACCATAAAGTCAGCCATGTGCGCCAGACTCTTAACAGCCAGGACTTCAGTAGCCTGACCAACAAGATGACTGAACATGCTGTCCTCCTCCTCCTCCTCCTCCTCCTCCTCCTCCTCATCTACCCTGTCCTCTGGCCAGCCACGCTGAATCGAGGATATGACTGGTGTGCATGTCATATCCTCAATTTGGCCGGAGAGTTGCTCCATGTCTTCATCCTCCTCCTCGTCATAGTCCTCCACTGCACGTTGTGATGAGACGAGGCTGGGCTGTGTGTTATCACCCACACCCACTACTGTTTCTTGCTGCAACTCATCGCGCTCCGCCTGCAATGCATCATGTTTGTTTTTCAGCAGGGACCGTTTTAGAAGGCAGAGTAGCGGTATGGTGACGCTAATAATGGCGTCATCACCACTCACCATCTTGGTGGAGTCCTCAAAGTTTTGGAGGATGGTACATAGGTCTGACATCCATCTCCACTCCTCAGGTGTTATGTGTGGAGTTTGACCCATTTCCCGACGGCTTAGGTGATGCAGGTACTCAACAACTGCCCTCTTCTGCTCACATATCCTGACCAACATGTGCAGAGTTGAATTCCAACGCGTGGGGACATCACACACCAGTCTGTGAGCCGGAAGATGCAAACGGCGCTGAAAGCCGGCAAGGCCGGCTGAAGCAGTAGGTGACTTTCGAAAATGTGCAGACAGGCGGCGAACTTTTACCAGCAGATCAGACAGCTCTGGGTATGACTTTATAAACCGCTGAACCACGAGGTTGAGCACATGGGCCACGCATGGAACATGTGTCAGCTGGCCTCGCCTCAAAGCCGCCACCAGGTTCCGGCCATTGTCACAAACGACCTTTCCTGGCTTTAGGGTTAAGAGGTGTGAGCCAGTGATCTGCCTGCTGTTTCAGAGCTGTCCACAGCTCTTCTGCATTGTGGGGTTTGTCACCTATGCAGATTAGCTTCAGCACAGCCTGTTGCCGCTTCGCCGAGGCAGTGCTGCAGTGCTTCCAGCTTGTGACTGGTGTGGAGGGCACAGTGGATGAGGATGCGCAGGAGGAGGAGGAGGCTGAAGAGCATGACATTCCGGAGCTGTAGAGTGTGGGTGAAACACTGACTGAGGTAGGGCCTGCAAACCTTGGTGTGGGAAGGACGTGTTCCGTCCCTCGCTCAGACTGGGTCCCAGCTTCCACAATATTAACCCAGTGTGCCGTCAACGAGATGTAGCGGCCTTGCCCACAAGCACTTGTCCACGTGTCTGTGGTTAGGTGGACCTTGGGTGAAACAGCGTTGTTCAGGGCACGTGTGATGTTTTGTGACACGTGGTTATGCAACGCGGGGACGGCACACCGGGAGAAATAGTGGCGGCTGGGGACCGAGTAACGTGGGACAGCTGCCGCCATCAGGTCACGGAATGCTTCTGTCTCCACCAGCCTAAAAGGCAACATTTCCAGCGCAAGCAGTCGCGAAATGTTAGCATTTAGAACTGTGGCATGTGGGGTGTTGGCAGTGTATTTGCGCCTGCGTTCAAAGGTTTGCTGAATGGATAACTGAACGCTGCGCTGGGACAAGGACGTGCTTGATGATGGTGTTCTTTCTGCGTAGGCAACTGCAGGTGCAGGAGTGGAGGAGGCTTGTTCGCAGGCAGCATGGACAGAGGATTGGCTCGCATGCACAACCAGCGAAGACGTAGCAGTGACATCAGCAAGCACTGCTCCTCGACTCTGTTGTACTTCCCACAAAGTCGGGTGCTTGGCTGACATGTGCCTGATCATGCTGGTGGTGGTCAGGCTGCTAGTTTTGGTACCCCTGCTGATGCTGGCACGGCAGGTGTTGCAAATGGCCTTTTTTGAATCATCTGGATCCAACTTAAAAAACTGCCAGACTCGTGAAGACCTAACATTTGTACAGGCACCTTGTGTCGTCGTGTTTTTCCGGGGAACGGTTGTCTGACTTCTGCCTGGGGCCACCACCCTGCTTCTTACTGCCTGTTGTGATGCTACACCTCCCTCCCCCTGTGCACTGCTGTCCTCGCTCTGCATATCCTCCTGCCAGGTTGGGTCAGTTACTGGATCATCCACCACGTCGTCTTCCTCTTCCGCACCCTGCTCCTCCTCCTGACTTGCTGACAATTGTGTCTCATCATCGTCCACCACTTGTTGAGACACGTTGCCAACTTCGTGAGAACGTGGCTGCTCAAATATTTGGCCATCTGTACAGACGATCTCCTCATGACCCACTTCAATATGAGCTGGCGAGAGGCCAGAATGTGTGAATGGAAACGTGAACAGCTCTTCCGAGTGTCCAAGTGTGGGATCATTAATGTCCGAGGAGGACGTGTACTCAGCCTGGTGGTAGGAAGGAGGATCAGGTTCAGAAATGTGCGGTGCAGTATCACGGCTACTGACACTTGACCGTGTGGAAGACAGAGTGTTTGTGGTGGTGCCAATCTGACTGGAAGCATTATCCGCTATCCAACTAACAACCTGTTGACACTGGTCTTGGTTCAAGAGCGGTGTACTGCTGCGGTCCCCAAGAATTTGGGACAGGACGTGCGAGCGACTAGATGTGGCCCTTTGTTGTGGCGAAATTAGAGCTTGCCCACGACCTCGGCCTCTGCCTGCACCACCATCACGTCCACTTCCTTGTTCCTTGCCAATGCCCTTGCGCATTTTGCAATGCTGTGCACTGCTGACGTGTATATTCACTACTTGTGCGTTATATCAAAGTTTCTGGAAATTGCACACAAGTGCACCTGTACGCTGCCACCGACAGGCACACACGTGCGGTTTTAAAAACCAAGCACGGACGCAATAATAACCTAACACAGGTTTTAGGAGCAAAAATTAAGAACTCTGACACTATCAGCCACTGCTGACTGACGTGTATTATACACTACACTTGTGCATTATATAATAGTTTGGTAAAAACGCACACCAGTGCACCTGTACGCTGCCACCAACAGGCACACACGTGCGGTTTTAAAAACCAAGCACGGACGCAATAATAACCTAACACAGGTTTTAGGAGCAAAAATTAAGAACTCTGACACTATCAGCCACTGCTGACTGACGTGTATTATACACTACACTTGTGCGTTATATAATAGTTTGGTAAAAACGCACACCAGTGCACCTGTACGCTGCCACCAACAGGCACACACGTGCGGTTTTAAAAACCAAGCACGGACGCAATAATAACCTAACACAGGTTTTAGGAGCAAAAATTAAGAACTCTGACACTATCAGCCACTGCTGACTGACGTGTATTATACACTACACTTGTGCGTTATATAATAGTTTGGTAAAAACGCACACCAGTGCACCTGTACGCTGCCACCAACAGGCACACACGTGCGGTTTTAAAAACCAAGCACGGACGCAATAATAACCTAACAGGTTTTTTTGGGGAGCGACAATTACAGTACAGACAAGTCAGACACTATCTGGACTGTTTTACACTGTGTACACCAGCCCCAGATATGAAGGCTGGTATACGGTCACCACTACCCTGCCTGCCTGCCTGCCTGTATACTGGTACAATAGTCCTGACAAGGACTCTTTTGGTCACTAGCCTGTATTCCAACCTGGCTATACCCTGCCTGTATATAGCAACAATAGTCCTGAGAAGGACTCTGCTACTGTACGCCGACCTGGCTATACCCTGCCTGCCTGTATACAACTAGAATAGTCCTGAGAAGGACTTTTGGTCACACTGTTTGCAGCCCTGCAACTGAAAAAGCTATAAAGGGCCGCAAAGCTTTCCCTGAATCAGCGACACTCTCCCTACACTCACTGTCAGAATAGCTGTGAGCAGAGCACAGCGCGCCGGCCTATATAAAGGCTCGGTGACGCTGTGCAGGCCGGCCAATCACTGCAATTCCACAACTAACAGGGCTGTGGCATTGCAGTGGTCTGCCAGCCAATCCCTGCATGAGGGCTGGCTCTCAAAAGAGCGCCAACATGCAGAAATGAAGACCACGAGTAAAGCACGAGTATCGCGAGATTACTCGGTCCCCGCCGAGCAGCCCGAGTACAGTGATACTCGTGCGAGTACCGAGTAGTGACAAGCATGCTCGCTCATCACTAGTAACAAACAATGTTTTGAACTTTTGACTTTCAGGTTCCATATCTCACTATCCACTACAGCTTTGAGCATGTGCCTCCTAAACCAAACTCTCAAGGGTCCGCTCATCTCTATTCCATAACAAAAAGTCAGTAGTCCAAATAGAGTAGCAGCTATGAAGATTTCCCAAGAAAAGAGAAACAGCAACATCCAGGTCACCGATACTGGTCTCTAAGTCAAGAAAATTGCCAAACTGCATCGTGTGAGTGCCATAATAGTTGGAAGAATATGAAATTAGGTCCTTCCATTGAAAAGCCAAGAGGTTAATGTCCAGGCGAAATATCAGAGTCAACAAGTCAGCTAATCACAAAGTCTATCAGTTCTGGTACAACAAATACAGCAGTGGAGGTGGCTCATTTGCTTCATAATAGTGAGATCACAAATCCATGCAAGCCCTGTGCGACATACGTTACAGAAATCTGGGATAGTGGCCTGAAAAAAAGTAAAAACGCTCTACTTCAATACCATCATAAGACACGTTGGCTAGAGCTTGAAAAGAATGACAAAACAGTAGAAGATTGTAAATGGATGATTTGGAGTGATGAGATGAAAGTCAATAGACAAGGTACTGATCTGTGCAAATGTGTCTGGAGGAAACATGGGAAAAAGAAGCCAACAGATTGAGAAATTGAAGGAACTGTCAAGTTCAGTAAAGAAAGCCTGATATTATGGGTTTGGTTCACAGCCAAAGGTGTTGGATACTTGACCAGGATCGATGGTGGTCTCAATGCTGAGCTATATGTGATATGGTATAGTACTATGAGTATGAAAAGGACAATATAGTTATCATGCTATGTTCAGTTCTGCTGGCACTTTGGCGTCAGATTCTGTTCACTCTGCAGAGTCTGACAAGCAACCTGAGGCTTCTAGAGTGTTCAGCCAGAGACGAGCGTTGGCTGGTTCAGGTTCACTGGTCTTCATCTCTGCAGGAGTTAATCCCTGCAGACTGGTGAGCAGGACCTAAGTGCTCAGGTTGCTGATTGTCATGTGCAGCTGTCTCCTCCCTATATTACGCATGCCTTTCTTCCCATTTGTGGCAATGATAGGTTTTGTGATCCCGGTCTTGTTGCTGCCCTTGTTTATGGTAATTTGTGCTGTGCTTCTGAGTCGTGTGAGTATTCCCCAGTTGTGCGTGACTACCTCCCCTTTTTCTTTACTCCCCAGTACACAAATTGTCTCTCCTCTGTGTTTTGAGTGCTGTGTGTATGAGTTTCTGTTCTCTCTTGCCCATGTCATTTTGTGGAGTTTGGTCTTTGTGTCTTCCAGCCAGCCCTGAGGGTGTGGGAGAGGGAGAAGTAAGATCAGTGTCTAGTCAGGAGTTAGAGTCACGCTGGGGGCTTGAACCTGATTAACATCAAACCTAACTTCGGAATAAGGGACAGTTCAGGGTCAGAAGCCTTAGGTCTAGTGTGAAGTTTCAACAATTAGTGATGGCTGGGGGAGTGATATCATCTGCTGGTGTAGGTCCACTGTGTTTTATCAAGATCAACGCAGTTGTCTACTAGGACATTTTAGAGCATTTCATGCTTTCCTCTGCCAACAACCTTTTTGTAGATGGAAATTTAATTTTCCAGCAGGACTTGGCTCTTATGCACACTGCCAAATGTACCACTACCTGGTTTAATAACCACAGTATCACTGTTCTTGATTAGCCAGCAAACTCACCTGACCTAAACCCCATAGAGAATATATGGGGTATTCTCAAGCGGAAGATGAGTGACACCAGACCCAACAATGCAGATGAGCTGAAGGCTGCTATCAAAGCAACCTGGGCCTCCATGACACCTCAGCAGTGCCACAGGCTGATCGCTTCCATGCCACGCCACTTTGATGCAGCAATTCATGCAAAACGAGCCCGAACATGTATTGAGTGCATTCACTATACAGACCTTTTAGTAGGCGCCAACATTTCTGAGTTTAAAATCATTTTTTCAGTTGGTCTTATGTAATATTCTAATTTTCTGAGAACGACTTTTGGATTTTCATTGGCTGTAAGGCATAATCATCAACATTAACAGAAATAAACACTTGAAATAGGTAATTCTGTGTGTAATGACTATCTATCTATGTGTTTCCTTTTTGTATTGAATTACTTAAATAAATTAACTTTTTGATATTCTAATTTATTGAGATGCACTTGTATTTGCATGTAGCTCTTTCAATCACAAGTCTATTAAGTCTATTCCTTCCTTACTGATATATCAGTATTTGAATTTAAATTCAAATGAGAGTGTCGATCTGATGCTTCTGTCATTCCAATGCTATTCTCAGCACTGCCTTCTTCTGCTTGGCTGACAGTCTCTATCCTTTTCAACGTGGATGAGAGGAGGGCAGGGCACTACTCAGCAACAACCATAGACTTTTTGTGAATCCAAGCATGCAGGCTGAATCACAGCTGATCCGGGGTGCACATATGCATGAAGTTCAGATTATATCCAATGTAGAAAGAGGAAAAAATGGCACTCACCAAATTGTTGCTGTGCAGGTTGCAGCTTTATTTCAAGCGCAGAGGTTACATGTGCGGTGGGGGCTGGTGGGGAGGGAGAGGACGCCGGACACGTCAGACGACGGCCGTTTCGCACTTACACAGTGCTTCAGCTGAAGCACTGTGTAAGTGCGAAACGGCCGCCGTCTGACGTGTCCGGCGTCCTCTCCCTCCCCACCAGCCCCCACCGCACATGTAACCTCTGCGCTTGAAATAAAGCTGCAACCTGCACAGCAACGATTTGGTGAGTGCCATTTTTTCCTCTTTCTACATTGGATATGGTCTCTATCCTTTTCTTTAGGCCTCCGACACACATCCGTTAAAAACGTGCGTGTTTTGTCCGTTTCCGTATATACTGGAGACCCAGACAAACGTGCACCAATGTTAATCTATGTTTGTGATCAAACTTGCATTTTCCATGTGTCCGTGTCCGTGATCCGTATGTGTTTCCGTTTTGCACGGCAGAATGTCCGTTTCCTGCACGGAACACACACACACGGACACCATGAAAGTCAATGGTTTGGTGCGCACAAGTACGTGACAAGGATACATCTCTGTATGCTCCGTGTACGTGTTGTGCTTTTTGTAGTGATGTCGGCTATTCTTTCTTTTTCTGTCTATGTCGGTCAATCTCCCTCAGTCCGTTGGTCGGTCTCTCTCTGTTGGTCGGTCCCTCTCTCTGTCTTATCTGTCCCTCTCTCTGTCTGTTGGTCAGTCTCCCCCCTCTCTCATACTTACCGATCCCCGATCACCGGCGCGGCGCTACACGGCGTTCACACTGCTCCGGCGGCTTTTACTATTTTGAAAAAGCCGGCCGCTCATTAATCAATCTCGTATTCCCTGATTTCCACGCCCACTGGCGCCTATGATTGGTTGCAGTTAGACACGCCCACACGCTGAGTGACAGCTGTCTCACTGCAACCAATCACAGCCGCCGGTGGCCGGGTCAATTCTGTGCAGTAAAAAAATAAAATAAATAATAAATAAAAAAAACGATGTGCCGCCCCCCCCATTTTGATACCAGCCAGGGTAAAGCCACACGGCTGAAGGCTGGTATTCTCATGATGGGGAGCTCCACGTTATTGGGAGCCCCCCAGCCTAACAATATCAGCCAGCAGCCTCCCAAAAATGCTGCATCTATTCGATGCGACAATTCTGGAACTCTACCCGGCTCTTCCCGATTTGCCCTGGTACGTTGGCAATCGGGGTAATAAGGAGTTATTGGCAGCCCATAGCTGCCAATAAGTCCTAGATTAATCATTGCAGGCGTCTCCCCGAGATACCTTCCATGATTAATCTCGAAGTTACAGTAAATAAACACACACAATGAAAAATCCTTTATTTGAAATAATAAACACTAAAAAAAACCCTCGTTCACCAATTTGTTATGCCCCAAATACCCATCCATGTCCAGCGTAATCCACGGAGATCCCGCGTCGCTTCCAGCTCTGCTACATGAAGGTGACAGGAGCTGCAGAAGAACAACGCCGCTCCTGCCAGATCCACGCAGCAACTGAAGTGAGTATCGCGATCATCTGTGCTGTCACTGAGGTAACTCGCGGCCACCGCTGGATCCTCCACCTGTGACTGCAAGTCGCCCAAGTGACAGCGATGAAGTCACAGGTGAGTTGCGGTCACGGGGGGAGGAGTCCAGCTAGCCGCGGGTAACCTGAGTGACAGCAGCGGTAATCGTGCTGCTCACTACAGTCACTCAGGGGATTAGTGGTCACCGGTGAGTACTTCACGGGTGACCGCTAATCAGTATGCGACACCCAGACAGAGCCACGATATGAGGATGAAGTCGGGTGAAGTTCACCCGAGTTCATTCTCAGCGCGCAACTCTGTCTCCTGTCAGCGGGTAATCAAACACAAGTTTTTACATTAAACACTGAACATTTCACACGGAAAAAACATTCACACGTCAGTGAAACATCACACGCACACAAGAGCATTACACACGCACACACGGCTAGCATAGGCCGGTCATACAAAGCCCACACGGACCATAAAAACGGACAAAAAAACGGATCACGAACCTGAAAAACGGCCCGTATTACACGTGCGTGGTTTTAACGAATGTGTGTCAGAGGCCTTAGGAGCAGTTAGTCAAGCAGGAAGAGGCAGAACTGGTTGAGGAAATGAGTTGGAGTGACATAGGCTTCAAATCTACTGTCTGAATTGCATATTCAATTCAGACATTCATTTCTCAGGAACGTATAAACTTTCTGCATAGATATACACTGTGTTCCAAATTATTATGCAAAAAGAGTTTTGGAGTGATAAGGTTAGAAATTTTTTGTTTGTCATTTAAACTCATTGATGGTGATGTATGTCAGGGTTCTTTATATCACTGAAAGCAATTGCAGATACCTGTGCAAATTTGTTTGGAAGGTGTGTCCAAATAAAGGCAAGACTAGTTAAGAAGGCTGTTCCACATTATTAAGCAGCCTACATTTTTTGCCAAAATGGGAAAGAAAAAGGATGTGTCGGCTGCTGAGAAGCAACAAATTGTGGAGTATTTAGGTCAAGGCATGACTACAATCAACATTGCCAAGACACTTCATCGTGATCATCGCACAATCAAGAAGTATGTAGCTGATTCACAGCACACACATGTGCATGCTGATAAGGATAAATTGAGGACTCTTTCCAACAGGCAATTGTGTCAGGTTAAAAGAGCAGCTGCTAAAATGGTCATAGCAGCAAATACGTTTTTGAAGCTGCTGGTACCTCCAACGTCCCCCGAACAACAAGATGCAGGGTCCTTCAGAGGTTTGCAGCTGTGTGTAAGCCATCCTGTCGACCACCTCTATCCACTGCACACAAGCAGAAACGGCTCCGATGGGCCAAACGATACATGAAGACTGTCTTCCAAACTGTTTTATTCACCGATGAGTGCCGTGCAACGCTCGATGGTCCAGATGGATGGAGTAGAGGATGGCTGGTTGGTGGACACCCCCTGAAAACACGGCTAAGGCGCCAACAAGGAGGAGGTGAAGTAATGTTTTGGGCTGGAATCATGGGAAGAGAGATTGTCGGACCCTTTAAGATCCTTGAAGGGGTAAAGATGAACTCCATAATCTATGTGGAGTTTCTAAAACAGCACTTCCTGCCATGGTTGAGGAGAAAGAACCGTGCATTCCGCAGCAAGATCATTTTCATGCATTATAATGCACCGTCTAATGCTGCAAATAACACATCTGCATCTCTGGCTGCCATGGGCATAAAAGAGGACAAACTTATGGTGGGGCCACCATCTTCCCCTGACCTCAACCCCATTGAGAACCTCTGGAGCATCATCAAAAGGAGTGTCTATGATGGCGGGAGGCAGTTCACATCTAAGCAACAGCTCTGGGATGGTATTCTGTCCGCATGCAAAACAATTGACGCACAAACCATCCAAAAACTGACAAATTCAATGGCCGAGAGAGTTCAGAAGCTTCTTTCAAACAAGGGGTCCTATGTGCAAATGTAACATCACCTAGAATTAAGTTTTAACATGAAAACTGTTTGATTTCAGTTTGTAATAAGCTGATAATGCGAGTCTCAAGGAGGGCACTCTTCTCTAAGAAAAATACATATGCATTAATGAAGCATATGGGTAAGGATTGCCTTTATGTGACAACCTGTTTAACCCCTTAATGAACATGGGTAGTACTGGTACGTCCTAAGCCATCAAGGGGTATTCGCCTCCGGCTGCTGTGGTCAGCCAGAGTTGATTCCTGCACATGTCAGCTGATTTAAACAGCTGGCTTGTGCTTCACAAGCATTGGTGGATCTGGGATCCACCCACACCAGCTAACCCCTTAAATCGTGCTGTAAAAATATGACAGCTTGATTTAAATCCCCACTGCGGTAAATGCGCACTCACCCACCACCATTGGAAGCCACGTGACATGATCATGTGGAGCCGATGGTTGCCATGGTAACACAGAGTCATGTGATGACTCCTGTAGCTATCATGACTTACTTCCTGTAACAGCCGCCCGAATGTTGCCTGTTACAAGAGACAAGCATTTCTGGTGATCTCAGCTGTGTAGCTATGATCAACAAAAAGGAATGATCTATCAGACTGATGATCCTTATGGTCGTCAAAGTGGACTAGTAAAATTAAAAAAGTAGAGCAAAAGTTTTACAAAATAAAAAAAAAACAAAAAACTTAAAAGTTCAAATCACCCCCCTTTCGCCCCATGGAAAATTAAAGGGTTAAAAAAATATACACACATTTGGTTTCGTATGGTATGCCCGATATATCAAGATATAAAATCAATTTATCTGATTGGTAAATGGCAAAGTGGCAAAAAAAATCTGACCGCCAAATTAAAATATTTTGGTTGCCGCAAATTTTGTAAAATGCAATAACAGGCGATCAAAACGTAGTAACCACACTTTCCACATTTTGTATCAAAAAGTACTCAAAAGTGCATCTTATCAACTGATATAACCACTTATATCCTTGAGCCAAGAATATATAAATGATGCCATGCTTCTATAAAAAGTTAAACTTTATTTCATACAATTAAAACACATACATAGACATAATGGCACAACAGGGTAGAGAAAGGTGCAACTGTAACTCCCACTGATTGGAGGGAGGGTGGATACCTCCTGGTGGTGAGCAGACTGTTATATGTGTGCTGATAAAATAAGTACCTATTAGGGATGCACACAAAAGCTATGAAATTGTGATCGATTACTCTGGTAATATAATTTAACTAAATAGCTCACCACTAGGAGTCTATTCCCGGTTTTCCCCTATATGACCCTCATGGATGCACATGATGGTAAACTGATATCTGCAAATTTAATTAATTGTTATATTTACGAGTCTAAGTATTATGCTAGGACCTGAGGAACTTCTTTGGTTTCCAACCCACCCTCCCTCCAATCAGTGGGAGTTACAGTTGCACCTTTCTCTACCCTGTTGTGCCATTATGTCTATGTATGTGTTTTAATTGTATGAAATAAAGTTTAACTTTTTATAGAAGCATGGCATAATTTATATATTCTTGGCTCAAGGATATAAGTGGTTAGATCAAAACGTAGTATCTGTGCAAAAATAGTATCATTAAAAATGTCAGCTCGGGACACAAAAAGTAAGCTATCACTGAGCCTTTGACCCCAAAAAATGAGAACGCTATGGGTGGCGAAAAATGGCGCAAAACGTGCGCCCATTTATTTGGGCAAACTTATTGATTCTTTTAACTGTTTAGATAAAAGTAAACCTATACATGTTTGGTGTCAATGAACTCGTACTGACCAGAGGAATCACATCAACACTTTAGATTTACCATATACTGAATATGGTGAATAAAATATCCCAAAATTGCACTTTGTTTTTCAATTTTTCTGTACTTGGAATTTTTTTGCTGTTTTCCAGTACATCACATGGTAATTCTTATGGTTTCATTTAAAAGTACAACTTTTCCCACAAAAACAAGCCCTCATATGACAAGATTGATGGAGAAATAAGAAGGTTACGGCTTTCGGAAGAAGGAGAGCTGGGGGTGAAGGGGTTAATAACATGTTTTGCTTATACCAAAAGGCAGGTTATTACCTCTGTGTGGATTCAGAAAAGTGTCTGCCAGCGGATGACATTATTCTGATCCGTAAAGGGTCATTGTAAGGTTAAAAATAAACAAAAAATGTACATTCACCTCACTGCTCACCTCTAACGTCTCTCCTCGTCAGAGATGAGCGGTGTTCAAATGGAACCGTTTGCCAATTTCAAATTCGAGTTGTTTTGGGCGATGTTCAAGTCGTTCAACGAACTCGAATGATTTGCTTCACGTTCGACAGTTCGAGTTAACGTTCGATAATTGTTCGATCACCAAAAGCGTGGCTTTTCACAGTAAGACTATGTGCGCACGTTGCGTATTTGCATGCGTCCTGCGTCACCAGCACAATCCCTCTCTCTTTCCTACTCACCGATCAGCTGCACGGCTGTCACAAAGCTCCGGCGGCTTTTTCTCTTTTGAAAATGGCTGCCGCTCATTATTCAATCTCATATTCCGTGCTTTCCCCTCCCACTGGCACCTATGATTGGTTGCAGTCAGACACGCCCCCACGCAGAGTGACAGCAGACTCATTGCAACCAATCACAGCCACCGGTGGGTGAGTCTACATCGTGCAGTAAAAAAAATAAATAAGTATTTAAAAAAAAACCTGCGGTCCCCCCCCATTTTGATACCAGCCAAGATAAAGCCACACGGCTGGAGGCTGGTATTCTGGTATTATCATGGTGGGGATTGCCACGTTATGGGGAGCCCACCACCCTAACAATATCATCCAGTAGCCGCCTGGAATTGCTGCATCCATTAGATGCGACAGTCCCGGGACTCTACCCGACTCATTCCGAATTGCCCTGGTGAGGTGGAAATCGGGGTAATAAGGAGTTAAATGGCAGCTTATAGCTGCCACTATGTCCTAGGTTAATCATGGCAGGTGTCTCCCCGAGATATCTTCCATGATTAATCTGTAGTTAAAGTAAATAAACACACAGAACGAAAAATCCTTTATTTGGAATAAAAGACAACCCTCCCCCCCTCATTTACCACCTTATTAATCCCCAAACACCCATCCAGGTCCAAAGTAATCCACACGATGCTTTCAGCTCTGCTACATGAAGCTGACAGGGAGTGCCGTAGAACACGACCGCTCTGTGTCAGCTCCACGCAGCAACTGAAGTGAGTCACACTGTCTCCGGAGACTTCACTCAGATAGTGCCGGTGTGTGCGGGGATGATGGAGGCCAGTGTATGCGGGGATAATGAAGGCTGGTGTGTGCGGGGATGACGGGGGCATTGTGTGAGGGGATGATGGAGGCCGTTGTGTACGGGGATGATGGAGGCCGGTGTGTGCGGGGATGATGGAGGCTGGTGTGTGCAGGGATGATGGAGGCTGGTGTGTGTGGGGATGATGGAGGTCGGTGTGTGCGGGGATGACGGGGGTGTTGTGTGCAGGTATGATGGAGGCCGGTGTGTGCGGGGATGATGGGGCCGGTGTTTGCGGGGCTGATGGAGGCCAGTAACTGCAGTGACGGCACCGCTATTCGCGGCTCACTTCAGTCACTCAGGGGATTTGCGGTCACTGGTGTGTCTTTCACCGGTGACCGCAAATCAGGCTGCGACACAGATGTACCGCCCCAGGGCTCAGCCGGCTGCCGAGCCGCTCAGATCCGTGCTCGCCGGTGGGTGGCTCGAGCTCTTCACCGACCCTGGGGTCACGTCGCTCAGGAAGGGGGTTGGCGCTACACGTAGGGACTTCAGTGGGGAGCTCCACGGCTGGAGCCGCGGTTTTTTGTAGGGGAATTAAGTTTGTGACGCCACCCATGGGTTGTGGTGACTGGATGGACACCACCGCTACCATTGATTAGGCTCCTGGGGAGGGTGTTGCGCAGCTTGGTGTTGATCCCCCTCCGTGGGTAGGCGGGATGATGGTCCCTGGGGCCCGAGGGAGGTGCTGAGGTGAGGGAATGGATGCATGCTGGGGTGTCGGTGCGGCTGGAGTCTCTCGTAAACCAAACAAGATGGTGAACGGTGCCCGCAGCCGGCTGCAGTTTTCCCCTTATCAGGTTGGTGGTTTCCGCCTTTCTCCTGCACCTCACTTATGTAGAAATCACGACTCCTATGCGTGAGCAACGGTAGTCCGCTCCCCGGTTTAATATGTGTTGGGAGAGCCCTCTTTCACCGCAGGCACTGTCCCCTCGGGTCTCTATGCCTGGGCGGTGGTGTTACCCTAATAGTTGGAATGTTGTCTTCAGTCGGGTTTTAGGTGGGATAGGTCCTAAAGTCCATTCCTCAATCAGTTGATTTGACTCAGCCCGGTTGTTTTTGAGCCTCGTACTGGGTCTGAGTACCCCTCCTGGTGCTCCGGTTTCCAATCGGCTCCCCGGTTTGGTACCGGCAGGCCACCGCCCGTCCCCGGTCCCTACGGTTCCGCCGGCTGTAATCCCAGCTCCTGCAGGCAGCCACTACCGTCTGCCTCCTTGCCAGAGGTGACTGGGCTCCAACCCAGACACCTGGTGTAGACTATGGCAGACCTAGGCACAGGTCTTCTCTTGAACTTCACTCCACTCCACTTCACTGTCAAGACTAGACCACACTAGACTACTCGTTTTTCCCACCTCGGGGCCTGTGAACTCCTCGGTGGGCGGAGCCAACAACCTGGCTCGGCCCCCCTGGTGTGAACATCAAACCCGGAGGGAGGTGACAAGGGTTTCTGTAGTTTGGCTGCTGTCACCTTACTAAGAGGGGGCTCCTGTGTGTATGGGACTACCTGTGACAACCTGGCTAGTCCAGGGCGTCACACAGACTGAGCCGCAGGATGACAATGAAGTCGGGTGAAGTTCATTAGAGTTCATTCTTATCGCGCGACTGTCTGTATCTGCTGTCAGCGGGCATGGAGCTGAGCTGAATGGCAGAGCAAGCATCCAGCGCGCATACATTTTGCTTCAATTCTGCAGTCACAATACATTCATATATGCTGCCAAATCGATGCAGAATTATATGCATGGACACTATGCAATGTGCGCAATGTTAATAATATTATCCAAATTCAGTGTATAGTGTGGGGGGCGGGGGGAGGGTTCCTGAAATAATGGCGATCTCCATTTTTTTTTTCCTAACCGCGCGTACAGTGGGGCGGTGCAGGCTGTTAGCCAATCACACACACACACACACAGCAAAGTGCAATTTTTTTGCACACAAGCAAGGGCATGTGTCATTGGCTGTGTATGTCACATGTCCTTGCCCTATGAGGACTTCTGAGTAGTTTCACTTTTGGACACCGGAGAAGGAGTTTATTCTGTGTATACGTACTTCATACTAGAACTGGCTCATCTGGATCGATCCGTGCACCTCCTGATTTGTCCTGTGGCTTCTACGCTGGTAAGCTGAACCTCTTTTTTGTGTTTTCTATGTGTTTGTATGTTTTCCTGCCATTGTTTTCAATAGGGTTCAAAGGTGTTCATTGAACGTTCGACAAACACACCCGCTGTCTGACGAACCGAACTGAACTCGAACACTAGGGAAATGGCTCATCTCTGCTCGTCACTGCCACCCGTCCACTCATTGCTGCATCTTCTTATAACTCCTAAGTGCAATGAATACAAAGCCCTCCTTACACTGGACCAGGATTTCCAGTTCTAATGAGGCCTGGAATGGTTCTTTTATGCGAGCGCAAGGTCACGGTACACGTTGTGACCTTAAAGGGGGCTTTACACGGTAGCGATATCGCTAGCAATTTCTAGCGATAGCGACCGTGTAAGTACCCACCCCCGTCGCGCATGCGATTGTTTGTGATCGCTGCCGTAGCGAACATTATCGCTACGCAGCGTCACACATACTTACCTGGTCAGCGGTGTCGCTGTGACTGCCGAACAATCCCTCCTTCAAGGGGGAGGGACGTTCGGCATCACAGCGACGTCACCGCAACGTCACTAAGCGGCCGGCCAATCAAAGCAGAGTGGCGGAGATGAGCAGGACTTAACATCCCGCCCACCTCCTTCCTTCCTCATTGGGGCCGGCGGCAGGTAAGGAGACGTTCCTCGCTCCTGCAGTGTCACACATAGCGATGTGTGCTGCCGCATGAGCGATGAACCACAACGCTAAACAACCCTTACCGATTTTTGACTTTGGGACGACCTCTCCATGGTGAACGATTTTCACCATTTTTGAGGTCGCCTAAGGTCGCTGGTAAGTATTACACGCTGCGATATCGTTAATGACGCCGGATGTGCGTCACTAATAACTTGACCCCGGCGACCAAACATTAACGATATCGTAGCGTGTAAAGCCCCCTTTAGTGTGCTTGTGCAGAACTCTCCCAGGCCTCATAATAGCTAGATGTCCTGGCATGAGGGAGTCCTGAGGATTCAATGCTCGTAGCAGTGATTATAAGAGGCACCAGGGACTGGAGAGGTGACAGTGGGAAGCAAAGGGGCTGGAGAGGTGAGTGCTAAGGTCAGTATAAGTATTTATTTTTTATATCATGAATTAAATATACTTAGGGACATTAAATATGATCAGAAGATTTTATCTACAAATCAATTTTCCTTTGAAAATCCACCCAAACAGAAAAGCAAATCTCTATCATCTATAGAGTCCACCACAAGGACTATGTTTTTGGGGGTTTTTTGCAGTCCCTCTCTGTATAGGAAAGCGCTGTCTGCTATACTCTCTTTTACAGTAAAAAAAAACCAAAACAGTATGAAGATACATAACGAAAAGATGGAGGCCAAAGCACACATTTTTAGTCTCTGTCAGGTTAAAGCTACAGAAAGTACATCAGACATATGAGTATACTCTTAGGGGTACTTTACACGTTGCGACATCGCTAGCATCGGCTAGCGATGTCGAGCGCGATAGCGGCCGGCCAATAGAAGCAGAAGGGCGGAGATGAGCGGGACATAACATCCCGCCCACCTTCTCCCTTACGCATTGCCAGTGGACGCAGGTAAGGAGATGTTTGTCGTTCCAGAGTCTTCACACACAGCGATGTGTGCTGCCGCTGGAGAGACAAACAACATCGTACCTGCAGCTGGAGCGACATTATGAAAATGAACGACGTGACACAGATCAGCGATTTTTGACTGTCTTGCGCTCGTTCATCGTCGCTCCTAGGATTTACACATTGCGATGTCGCTACCGGCGCCGGATGTGCGTTACAACAACCATGACCCCGACGATATTTCGGTACCGATGTCACAACGTGTAAAGTACCCCTTAGGCCTCATTCGAATGTCAGGGATCTTTCCTGTATGCAAAAAGCAATCTGAGTTTATCAATATTATTGATAATAAGTAGAGATGAGCCACCCCCTTAGCATTCGAGTTCGGTTCGCCAAACGGAGGCTCCGTTCGAAGAACGTTCAACGAACCGTTCGACGAACCACTCGAACCCCATTGAAAACAATGGGAGGCAAACACAAAAACATAAAAACACATTATACATGTACACAAACAGTTAATAAACATTGCCATAACACTTACAGGTCCCCGCAACGTGTCCTGCACTCTGTCTCCCGCCGCTTTTCCTTCCGATAATTACTGCATCCTCCTGGTAACCAGCACTGATGATAGGACCTATCGTGACGTCAAAATAGCATGTGACCAGTTACGTGTCTATTATCTCATTGGCTACAGACTGGTCACATGGCTAGACATCATTTCTAGGTCCTGTCAGTGCATCTCTCCGGTAAGCGGTGTTCGTTTGAGCATGTCCGTGTACAGGCGAAAAGCTCTGGCACATGGTCGACTCCCCTTTCCTGCATGTGTGCGCTCTTTACAGAGTCAGCCCACATGCAGGGACTAGCTGTTACAGGTAAATAGCAGGACCGGGAATCACGTGATCGGAGCACCGTTGCTATGGTAACCCGCCTGTCAGCGGTGACGTCACGGCTTACAGCACGCAGCTTCTGCTTACTCACTGAGTGATTAGACTGCCGGGAGAAGCAGCGTCTTTCTCCCATGCAGTGCTGTCTGATGTAGCAGAGCTTCATGGGTTGAAGGGGAAAGAAGACATAAGACCAGGATCGTGGAGGGTTAACACAGCGAGTAATAAACATGGAGTCTCTAACGTGTCTGTGTATATATTTCTATTAAAGTATTTTTTCTCTGTGTGGTGTCTTTTTTTTAACCCTTTATTGGAGATTCTTAATGGCCGGGTCAAACTTGCCTGACATTAAGAATCTCTGGCTTAATACTAGCTAGTAAAACAAAGCTAGTATTAACTCATTAATACCCAGCAAGCCACCCGACTTCAGTGCTGCTGGAAGAGTTGGATACAGCGCCAGATAATGGCGCTTCTATGAAAGCGCCATTTTCTAGGGCGGCTGAAGACTACAATTCTCAGCAGAGGGGCCCAGAAACCTCGGGCTACCCTGTGTTGCAGATACCAATCCCCAGCTGCCTAGTTGTACCTGGCTGGACACAAAAATGGGGCAAAGCCCACGTCATTTTTTTTTTTAATTATTTCATGAAATTCATGAAATAATTAAAAAAAGGGCTTCCCTATATTTTTAGTTCCCAGCCGGGTACAAATAGGCAGCTGGGGGTTGGGGGCAGCCGTACCTGCGTGCTGTACCTGGGTAGCATACAAAAATATGGCGAAGCTTACGTCATTTATTTTTTAGTTTTTTGGCAAAAAAAATAAAAATGCTTCCCTGAATTTTCCATTGCCAGTGAAGGTAACACCAAGCAGTGGGGGTTAGCAGCCAGTAGCTGCTTGGATTACCCTTAGCTGGCAATACAAAAAATGCAGCGGGAGCCCATATATTTTTTTTAATTATTTATTTAAATAACTAAAAAATAAATGGGCTTTCCTGTATTTTGATTGCCTGACAGTACTGTAAAAATAAATCATTAAAAAAATGACGTAGCGCTCCGCGGTATTTTTGATTCTCAGCGCAGATAAAGCAGACAGCTACAGGTTGCCACACCCATCTGCCTGGCGTTACCTTGGCTGGCAATCAAAATACAGGGAAGCCCATTATTTTTTTTATTTTAAAAAAATAGTTTAAAAAAAAAATTACGTGGGGTCCCCCATTTTGATAGCCAGCTACGGTAAAGCAAACGGCTGTAGCCTGAAAACCACAGCTATCAGCTTTACCGTGGTTGGTGATCCAATGTGGAGGTCACCCCAGGCTCTTTTTTTATAATTATTTTATAAATAATAATAATTACAAAAAAAGTAGGGTCCCACCCAAATTGGATCACCAGCCAAGGTAAAGCGGAGAGCTGTGGTCTGGTATTCTCAGGGTGGGAAGGTCCATAGTTATTGGCCCTTCACAGCCTAAAAATATCAGGCCACAGGCGCCCCAGAAGTGGCGCATCCACTAGATGTGCCAATCCCGGTGCTTCACCCCAACTCATGCCGTGCCCTCGTGAAGTGGCAAACGGGGTAATAAATGGGGTTTATACTGGCTGTAAGGTCACCTGACATCAAGCCCAGCAGTTTGTGATGTCATGGCGTCTATCAGATACCCGACATCACAAACTGTCAGTACTAACAAAAAAAATTGACAAAAAAAAATTATTTGAAAAAACACTCCCCAAAATATTCTCTTTTTCACCAAATTATTGTAGGGAAAAAAAATAAGGGGGTCCCACAATGACTCTGGACGTCTAGAATATGAGGGGACATGCTCAGGGAACGTATCCCCCATTTTCTAGGAGTGCAAACCCTCCATGTGAGGAATGTGGGTGCAATGAATCTGCACCCACTCTCCCTGGGTCCACAGCAGCAGAGTCCATGTCGTAACTGTTGCTACCAAAGCTGCAATGCCCTGCTCATGAGGTAAGGGCATGCCTAATCAGGAGAACTATTCTACATTTCCAAATATTAGTATTTGCTGATATTATTGCTATTCCACCTACTATATATTGGGGATAGGATCTTGGAGATGGAATACCCTTTAAGTCCAGTTATCCAGCTGAATGAATACTAAACAACAGAGCTCGCTTTTTAGAAATGTTTTCTTGTGGTGTATAACGGACTCTCATTTTTGGTAGTCGTTCAGCAGGGCAACTATAAAATCCAATACCTCCATTTGGAAATGTGGTATAGCTCTCCTGATTAACTATGTTCCTTACCTCATGAGCAGGGCATTGCAGTAGCTTACAGATGCATGGTTACCGCCACTCACTGTGTCTGAACACAGAAGCTGAGCTGACAGCCGCTCTGTGCATGCGGCAGCGTCTATTGTGAAGGAGGGGGCCGTGGGGCTTCAACGCTGCACAGGTACCGTGGGACACTGGGGAACACCGGTGGTGTTATAGGGGGTGACCTGGCAGGGCCTGGGGAGGAGTTTTCTGTCGCATGTGTCATGGCACATGCAACAGAAATCAGAGAAGTAGGGTGAATGCAGCCGGCGCGCTGCTGTGCGTGCGGCCATCTTGGATTTCTGGGAGGGGGTCAGGGGGGCAGCACTTTGGCGACACCGGGAAACCGGAGGAGACCGGGGAGGAGATTTATCTCCCATCTGACATGTTTGTTCATGCCAGATGGGAGATAAATAATTTTTTACCGGTGCTGCCATTTACTGTAACGTGATCATCGGTGTACGGTGTATACCGGTGATCACGTGAGCAGGGACCAGAAAAACTGGCCTGAATCATGATCTCCAGGGTCTCAGCTACCCCCTTAAACCCCGGAGATTTTCTGACACTGGGGTCGCTATTCACTTATTTCTGCCTGCTGTTTATAAACGGCAGATCAGAATAAGGCTACATTCACACGACCGATCCGTTTTTGCGGTCCTCATGAGACGTTCTGTTTTTTTTCCGGATGCATTCGTGTGGCATCCGTTTCCTTTCCGTATACGATCCGTATGTTATCCATTTGTCATCCGTGTGCCTTCCGTTTTTTTGTGTACTGCAAAAAAACTGAAGGAGGGAAAATACATAAATTTACCCAGGATCCATTGCTTCAACCTACATGAGGCGGTCACATGTTCACTCCAGTGCCATTTTCTACTGCTTTTCACAGCGTAGAGCGCTCTGGTGATTCTCTTGTGCTTGTACACTTCATATCAGTCTTTTCTGTCATTATAATGGCAGAAAGACACATAATGTCCCACTCTCCTGCATTTTGTAATTTTGCACCCTTTGGTGCCTTTCATGTGGCACTATGGGGTGCTTAGCTTTGTATTTAGCCAAAAAATAAATACATTAAAAAAAAAATGACGTGGGTTCCCCCTATTTTTGATAGCCAGCTAGGGTAAAGCAGACAGCTGCAGCCTGTAGACCACAGCTGGCAGCTTCACCTTGGCTGGTAATCCAAAAGTGAGGCATCCCACGCTGTTATTTTAAATAAATAATTAAAAAAAAACACGTGGGGGTCCCCCAAAATTGGATCACCAGCGACGGTAAAGCGGACAGCTGGGGTCTGATATTCTCAGACTAGGGAGGTCCATGGTTATTGGACTCTCCCCAGCCTAAAAATACCAGGCCGCAGCCGCCCCAGAAGTGGCACATCCATTAGAGGCGCCAATCCTGGTGCTTCGCTCCAGCTCATCCCATTGCCCTGGTGCGGTGGCAAACGGGGTAATATATGGGGTTAATACCAGATGTGTAATGTCACCTGGCATCAAGCCCTGGGGTTTGTGATGTCAGGCATCTATCAGATACCCGACATCACCAACCCAGTCAGTAATAAAAAAAAATAGACGACAAACACATTTTTATTTGAAAAAACACTGCCAAAACATTCCCTCTTTCACCAATTTATTAGAAAGAGAAACAAATCCAGGTCTGGTGTAATCCAAGGGGGTCCCATGATGATCCATACCATAGTCAATGTCCCAGTCAATGAAGAACAGAATGTTCCATATTGGCTGGGAGAGCAATGCAGTGACCTGAGCTAACATCAATAGGTTAGCCCAGGTCACTGCAGGGCATGACAAGTGCTGCTGTCAGGAGGATAGCAAGGTACATTACCTGCCACCTTCACAAACAAGTATCGCGGGTGCCTGTGACGTCACCGCTAGTGACAGTCTCGGGTCGGCAGTGAAAGGAGATGCAACATGCGGCGGCCATAGATAGACATCGCTGACGTCGGGAGGGCAGGACTTCATCACCGCAGGTAAGGAACTTCACTAACCTCCTGATGGCAGCTCTTGTCATCCCAGCGACTGCTGTCACTGCAGTGTGGGCAGCTGCGGACACCGTACAGTGCAGGCATATGCTGACTATGCAGTGTGGGCAGCTGCGGACACATTACAGTGTGGGCATATGCTGACACTGCAGTGTGGGCAGCCGCGGGGCTGGAGCTGGAGCAGGACACAAACTGCAGCGGCATCCGACGGAAGTCACACTGAAGTTCTTCAATACGCAATATTTACGCGGGTTTCCAGCTTACCGAAGGCTGACAGCGATGGCTCTCTGCACACGTAGCTGTAAAAAGCAACGCTTTTGGTGATCACACCGTTCTCGAACCTAACTCGAACTGCCAAACTTTTAGCAAATCGTTCAAGTTCGTCGACGACTTGAACACCCCCCAAAATCACTCAAACATGAAATTGCCGAACCTTGAACCTCGAAGATCACTCATCTCTAATCATAAGTGTCATCAGTAATGATGGGCGGACCTGCACTGTGAACACCAGCTGCTGGCTTTATCATAACTGAGTATCAAAATTGGGGGCACCGCATTCCATTTTTTAAATTATCTATTTAAATATGTAAAAAAAAATAACTAAATAAAGCCACATGCGGTTCTTTTTATTTTGATACACAGCCAAGATAAGCGCACAGCTCGGGGCTGCAACCTGTAGCTGTGGGCTTTATCTGTGCTTCTATCTTAATATGAGGGGACCCTACGCCAACTTTTAATTAATTAATTTATTATTATACCACAATAGATGCACATAGGGTCTGTGATTGGAAGCAGTCAGCTGACACACTGCCACTCAGGGTGGGGGCATGTCTGATTGCAACTAATCACAGACACCGGTGGGCAGGGAAAGCAGTACATATGCAGTGAAGGTAATAAGTGGCCCAGAAGTCAATGAGCGGCCGCAGGAGCAGTTAAAGCTGCGCCGGAGCATTGGTAAGTATGAAGCACTTGCTCCTATCCCCCATCCATTCTACCACCTTTTTTAATCACCGGATTCTGGTCCCCATAGACTTACATGGGGACCAGCATCCGGCCATAAACCCAGATCAATCCCATGCTGGAGCGAAATACTTTTTTAATCCGGATAGATCCGCCGGTCCTGGTTATTTGCGAGTCTGCCCATCACTAGTCATCAGTGTTTAGTCAGTATCATATTTTACCATCAGAGTTTGGTCTGAGGTTCATCAGTTTTTCTTAAATGTAAAAAAACACCATTGGGTTTCTCAGCCTCTCCTTCCAAACAGGCCATTATAAATGGACAGTACAGAGATGGCATCCAATTATTAGATTTGTTCACGGATCCATAGACTCTCATCTCTGCAATTTACTGGGGACCACTCAGTGCATAAGAATACAGAAACATAAGAACAGCTCCATAGACTGCAAAAGATGCAAGTTCTATCACTGAAAACCATGGCTACAGCTTGTATGACAAAAACTGACATCTGAATCAGCCCTTAGATGTAATGAATATCAAAAATAGAAATGTATAAAATATAATTAAAAAAAATATATAAAACACACCATAATTTTGGTTTTAAATGATAAAATAACTTTAAATTAACCCTTAACTTCCCCTTATCCTCCTAAAGAAAGATAACATTACGCATTCATGGTATCATTTTAGAGAAATTTATTATTGTGTGATTAAAGCACATTGGTTTTAAGAAATTTTGACAGCATCTCTAATAAACAATATAGAGAGTTTATTTTTTACGATTTGAGTGATTGTTTATTATTCGGTATCTGTATGTGGTTGTGTAAAGTGTAAGTAATAATCATAATTAAATATTTCACCATGGTCTCCCCAGCTGTCAGGTCTACACAAGTACAATCCCACATTGTCTGACCTCTCGTCCTTTTTTCCTGTAAGTCTCTCTTGATGTATTACTGACCTGTCATTCATACCACAGTGTTCACATACTTACACGGAAAGTCTATATTTTTAGTTGGAAAACACGGGTATTAATATTTTACATTGCTTGTTTCTTTGTGCACGGGGGAGCTGATTCAATTGGCAAATTTTCTTCCTATTTTTCTTTTACCTTTATATTTCTGCACTTGTCCTTCTGCTGCATGTTGACATTGATTAATGGGACTATCCCCAGCTAATCACAATTTCTGCCCGGGTAAGCAAAATTTGTGGATCAGCTCAGAACAAGGCAAACATGCACATTAGCAGAAATAAAAATGAAGTTTGCTGCCTATGTTGATCATTCAAAAATGTTTTTAGAAAGACCTAAAATAGAGGGAATACAAATCATTTCTTATATTTGTGTAAAATAGCTCAAAAAGATAAAATGCACTACATGTGAATACGGCCTTAGCATTACATTTTTCTAAGGGATTAATGAAAAAAATCAATCCTGCCATTTTTTACGCCATTTACCGATCTCTATAAATAATTTGATCACTGTGTTACATGGGTTGTTACGAATACAGGGACACCAAATATGTCCATGTTATTAGCTGATTTATGATGTTTATTATTTTTTAACAGAGCACATTAAAAGCTATATTTATGTACTGTATTTTTTGGATTATATGACGTACTTTTCTTCCCACATATCTGGGAAGAAAATGAGGGGTGCGTCCTATAAGCCGAATGTAGCTTACCGGGGGGTGGTGGAGAGGGGTCACAGGAGAGAAGACAATGCAGCGGGCTCTGCGCTGTGCTGCGGGCGATGCTGACGCTCTCTGCAGGCAGTGAGGCAGGGGCCATCCTGAAAATGTTGGTGGTGCGGGTTTCAAATAATGGCGCCCAAAGTTGTAGCTCTTACCCATTGATCTTCCAACAGCGGACTTAAGGAAAATGGTGCCCAGAGGTGGTGCATCGGCAGATGAGATCTCAGCTTGTCATTGAGCCGATAGTTCAATCTGAGCATGCTCCAACTCTAGGCGCCATTTCTTTGAAGCCCCCACTGTCGACAGTTTCTGGATGTTCCTGCTTCATAGAACCCTGAAGCGAGCATCTGGGACACCTGTTGCACTTCCCACAGCATCGCCCTACTCCACCACCGCCCCTGCTTCCTGCGACCCCACTCCACCACCACTAGTGCCCCCCCCCAGTAAAACACTGCCAGATTTTGACAGACCCCATTTTTTTTACCTTTTTTTTTCCTCTTATTTGGGGTGCATCTTTTAATCCGGTGTGTCTTTTAAAATGAAAAATACGGTAATTGTTTTTCATTCAATTTTGTTAATTTTATAGGATGAAAAAATTATTTTATTTTCTCTCTGGAGAACACGGACATAGCAGTACATAGATATATACAACGTATCTCTATATATCAGTATATTCTGCCAGTGGGGTTAAAGGCTGCAATGTAGATTCAAATATGTGAAATTATTTGTTGCTCATCAGTGAAGTCTGTGGCTTAATGCTTTAGCTGCTGCCTACAATGATTAAGGCCTCCAACACACATCCGTGAAACACGTGCATGTTTGGTCCGTTTTCGTATATACCGGAGACACGGACAAATGTGCACCAATGTTATGCTATGTTTGAGGTCACACGTACGTTATTCCAAACGGTCCGTGTGTCCATGTCCGTGATACGTATGTGTCTCCGTTTTGCATGGAAGCATGTCCGTTTTCTGCACGGAACACGCACACACGGACCCAATGGAAGTCTATGGGTCCGTGAGCACACGTACGTGACACGGATGCATTTCCGTATGCTCCGTGTACGTTTTGTGCTTTTTTCTAGCGATGTTGGTCATTCTTCCTTTTTCTGTGTATGTCGGTCAATCTCCCTCAGTCCGTCGGTCGGTCTCTGTCTTGTCTGTCCCTCTCTCTCTGTCCATGTCGGTCAGTCTCCCCCCTCTCTCATACTCACCATTCCCTGATCACTGGTGCAGCGCTGCACAGCTGTTAAAAAAACTCTGGCGGCTTTTACTATTTTGAAAAATCCGGCCGCTCATTAATCAATCTCGTATTCCCTACTTTCCCCGCCCACCGGCGCCTATGATTGGTTGCAGTGAGACACGCTGAGTGACAGCTGTCTCACTGCAACCAATCACAGCCCCGTTGGGTGTGTCAATATTGAGCAGGAAAATAAATAAATAATTAATTTTAAAAAAACGACGTGCGGTTCCCCTCATTTTGATACCAGCCAGGGTAAAGTCAAACGGCTAAAGGCTGGTATTCTCAGGATGGGGAGCCCCACATTATGGGGAGCCCCCCAGCCTAACAATATCAGCCAGCAGCTGCCCAGAATAGCCACATCCATTAGATGCGACAGTTCTGGGACTGTACCCGGCTCTTCCCGATTTGCCCTGGTGCGGTGGCAATCGGGATAATAAGGAGTTATTGGCAGCAGCCCATTGCTGCCTCTAAGTCCAAGATTAATCATGTCAGGCGTCTCCCCGAGATACCTTCCATGATTAATATGTAAGTTACAGTAAATAAACACATACACCCGAAGAAATCCTTTATTTGTAGAATTCAACACTAAGAAATACCCTCGTTCACCACTTTATTAAGCCCGAAAAAGCCATCCATGTCCGGCGTAATCCACGGAGGTCCCGCGTCGCTTCCAGCTCTGCTACATCAAGGTGACAGGAGCAGCAGAAGAACCCCGCCGCTCCTACCAGATCCACACAGCAACTGAGGTGAGCCGCGCGATCAGCTTTGCTGTCACTCAGGTTATTCGCGGCCACCGCTGGATCCACCAACTGTGACTGCAAGTCGCCCAAGTGACAGCGATGAAGTCACAGGTGAGTTCCGGTCACGGGTGGAGGATCCAGCTAGCCGCGGGTAACCTGAGTGACAGCAGCGCTAATCGCACTGCTCACTTCAGTGACTCAGGGGATTAGCGGTCACCGGTGAGTCCTACACGGGTGACCGCTAATCAGTACACGACACAGACAGAGCCGCGGGATGACAATGAAGTTGGGTGAAGTTCACCCGAGTTCATTCTCATTGCGAGTCGTTGTCTGCTGTCAGAGGGTATGTATCAATGACATTGTGCATCACACGGAACATTTCACGCGAACAACACACGGACATGTCACTTATGTATCTCATGCACAGATGGACATACAACACGCACACAGGGCTAGCATACGCAATACACATGGATGCCACACGTCCATAAAAACGGACTTAAAAATGGCAAAACAGACCTGAAAAATGGACCGTATGACACGTGCGTGCTTTTCACGGATGTGTGTTGGAGGCCAAAGGTTGTGTGTTCCCCGGAGAGACCAACTATATTCATGTGATTTCTGATGGTTTTTTTTTTTTTTTTTTTTAAAAAAGGGCATGAAAAATCTCATCATTGTTATTGTTTTTCGTTATTGTTTTGTAATTGTATTGGATGAAAATATCGATTTATTTTCTCTCTAAAATACAGGTACATAGAAATGCACTGGTATATAGTTCTATATAACAGTAAAATATACCTGTGATTTCAGAGCCCACAATGCAACTTTGAATATACAAAATTCTTCCAATCTTGGCCGTGCTAGCTGTGGCTCATATCTTTAGTGGCTAACTGCAACAGATTGTGAGATTGATCTCAGCGGATTCCAGATCACAAGAAGAAAATAGGTTATAGAATTCATTTTAGGCCCCCCTTCACATATCCATGATTCCGGTACGTATGACGTCCGTTTTCATACGTAGAGGAGACATGGCCATATGCAGACACATTACAATCACTGGTTCAGTGCACACATTCCTGTTTTCTCATGCTCGTGTCTCCATGGGGAGCACACGCGTGTCCATGTGCTCCATACGGTGACATGTTTATTTTTCTCTGGCAGCACAAGTGTCATATGGACCGCACACTGATGGGATGTGTGTGACATCAGTGTGACACATACCGGAGAAAACATGTGTCTTTGAAATAAAATGATTTTCTATAATCACCTGTCTAGAGCCCTGCTGTCTTCGGCGCTGCTCTAACTTGCTTCCGGGCCCGCTCATTATGTTCATGCATATACACTGCACCATGGACCCAGAAGCAGCAGCACTGGAGATGGCAGCACCGGGGACACTTGAGTATAGAAGTTCCTGCTGTCCGTGTGCTATCAAAGATAGCACACTGACAGCACACGCTGAACACACACGGAATACACACACACATACACACCTACACCATGGACCATGAAAAACATGTGTTTTTATCATGGATGTGTGAACGAGGCCTTAAGGGTACTGTACACGCTGCGATCTCGCTAGCGAGATCGCTAGCGAGCGTACCCGCCCCCGTCAGTTGTGATACACGGTCAAATCGCTGCCCGTGGCGCACAACATCGCTTAAACCCATCACACGGACTTACCTGCCCTGCGACGTCACTCTGGCCGGCGAACCGCCTCCTTTCTAAGGGGGCGGTTCGTGCGGCGTCACAGCCACGTCACACGGCAGGCGTCCAATAGAAGAGGGTGGAGATGAGCGTGACGTAACATCCCGCCCTCCTCCTTCCTTCCGCATTGCTAGTGGATGCAGGTAAGGAGATGTTCGTCGTTCCTGCGGTGTCACACATAGCAATGTGTGGTGCTGCAGGATCGACGAACAACTTCGTACCTGCAGCAGCAACGACATTATGAAAAGGAGCGACGTGTCAACCTCTTCGCGTCAACCTCTCCACCCACCTCTTCCTTCCTGTACCTGGATCCACCGCGCTGCTATACACTGGACGGAGAAAGTGACTCGGGTGTCTGCTATGGCAGGTAAGTATATGGGACCCTGCGGAGAAATTCGGAGGAATAATTGACATGCTGCTGATTTTTCTGCAGGGAAATCCATATTATTTCCGCTGCTGAAAAATCTGCAGCGTGGGCACAGCAGTTCCCAAATGCCATAGAAATGGCTGGGGAGTAGCTGTGCTGCAGATTTTGGAAAAATCTGTGGAATTTCCGCGAAAAATACATGGCAAATTCCCGCATTTTCCGCAGCGTGGGCACATAGCCTTAATGTCACTTATACAATTCAATTGGAAAAAAAACCCTGAAATCTTTTCAGATTGGAAAATGAAAATACTAAAATAATGTAGTTGCCTAAATTTGCTTACCCTTAAAATAAGAATTTGATATATTACCCTTTCAATTCCTGACGACATTCCATCTTTCTGGGTAGGAGTCTATCAGCATGGCACATCTAGATTGGTAATCTTTATCCACTATTCCATGCAATTGCTCCAAATCTGTCAGATTATGAGCACATCTCCTCAGTTAAACCCACAAGTTTTTAATAGGATTCAGTTCAGATCTCTGGCTTGGTCCTTCCAAAACTTTGATTTCTTAAGCTGTGACTATTCTTTTGCTGATATGGGGGTATGCTTAGGTTGCTGTCCTGCTGAAAGGTGAAAATCCTCTTCATCTTTAGCTTCTCAGCATATGCCTTTAGATTTTGTTGCAAACTTGATTAATGTTAATACTGTTCAATATTCTCCGTACGTTGACTAAAGCATCGGTTTCAGATGCTGAAAAATTGCCCCAAAGTCTAAAGCTACCTCCACCATGTTTCACTGTGGGTATGCTGTTACTTTGCTGGTGCATAGTTTTGCCTTTGCCCCAAACATGGCTTCTGGATTGATGACCAAAAAGTTTAACCTCAGTTTCTTTAGATTATAACGCATTTTTCTACATGCTTTGTTTGACGTTAGAGGTTTTTGTCAACACATATCTGGCCTTGGTTGTTTTTCTTTGTAAGAAAGATTCCATCTTGCCACACTACCTCACATGCCAGATATATGAAGAACACAGGAGATTGTTAACACATGGAGTACACAACTATTACTTGCCAGAATTTCCTGCAGCTCTTTTAATGTTGCTGTAAGCTTCTTCACAGCTATCAGGACCAATAGTCTTTTTTTCATAAATAGATGAAGAACATCAGTTCTTGGTAAATTCACTGTTGTACCAAATTTAGCCACTTCTTGACTACCATCTTCACAGTTTCCATGGTATATCTAATGCCTTGGAAACAATTGTGTCCTCTTCTGCTGACTAATATTCAACTATGAGATTTTTCTCCTGTGTGATAAGATTTTTACAGACCATGGCTTTTGCTGTAAAATACAACTAAGAACATTTCAAGAAAATCCTACTACAGATTTGAGATTTGATGTTCTTTGTCTGTTGTCCTGATGAAGGCAGCTTTGACCCCTGAAACGCATTGACCTGTGCATGATATTAAAGAAGCATTAATCTCCTTCTGAATCCGTTTGGGTCCTTGGCACGGAATTGAGAACCCTTTCTTCTTCTACTCTCTGTTATAAGAAAATCCAACTAGAATAGCTAAATTTATATGGATCTTTATGGTAGACAGACGCCCTACGACCCATTCCAATTATAGCAAATCTGGGCGAATACTAGTGTTGAGCGAGTAGTTGACTATTCGTACTCGCTATGCTGTTAGCGAGTACATGAGAGAGTATGGTCCACTTCTCACATATTCGTTGTGAGTGGCAGATGCAATGTAAGTCAATGGGAATTACTCGCTAAGTAGCAAATTACCCGAAAGCTGTACTTTTCGTGTGAGTAGCAAATAGTACGGCTTTCGGGTTACTCGCTACTTAGCGAGTATTTCCCATTGACTTACATTGCGCCCGCTACTCGCAACGAATATGTGAGTAGCGTACAGTACTCGCTAACAGGTTAGCGAGTATGAATAGTCAACTACTCACTCAACATTAGTGAATACTTCCTTGAAAACAAACAGTATGTGATTAGCCTAACATATCTTTTAAGGGAAGCGTTATAAGGTTCATGGAAAACTTAATTATATGAAATTAGAGTTCACACAAAGTTTTGACACAATTATAAGTTATAATTAAATTTTGTATTCAATATTTATTTGCCATTGCATTAATATAACTATAAAACAATATATATTAACAATGTTATTCTTTAATTGATTGTTTTTATTTTTTACCTTTATGCATTTTAATTGAAACATACAGGGGGTATGTGTATTTTATTTTGTAGCAAATCTTACTGTGTTCTATCGAGTAATTTTCTCTACTCTTTTATGAAGTCCGTTAGACTAGGAGGCGAATTAACATATATATCATTTTAATGAAGCCAGAGTACATTACCAAGTTCCTTGCTAAATTAAAATCATGACCTGTTAGCCTAATCTCACAATTGGACATAAATTTGCAGTATAAATTGCCTGAAAAAAATATTTACTAAAAACCCTTAGAAACTCAATGTTAAAGTGGAATTGCTCAAGCAATGAGAATCATAATATGTAATGGACTATGCATTTTTCTGGTTGTAGCAATACTACCATTGACATAGAACAATACCGTAAATGGAGGTGCCACATGGCAATGGCAGGTGATCACAATTTCAAATGCAAAAATGTAATTTATTCACTTTACTATACACTAATGCATGCATTTATTGATACCATATTAGACTATAAACAATGTTTTAACCTTTTTATTTATAACATTTTTTCAGAAAATTAAGGAGAATGAAAAACAGCATTTGTGCCATTTATATTTGATTTGCATTGCAATGCTTATCACATTAGTTAAAGCACAACCGTCGTTTTAATCTTTGTTTCTTAAATCAATAATACATATGAAAATAAGCCACTGTGTAATATATCTGATCATACAAATCTGCTTCTTTCTCTGCCAGAATTTATCATTTGTTACCAAAATTCTCAATTCTGAGGTCAAATCTGTATTCAGTGAAGACTTTCCCATTACTGAGATAGGAGATGGCACTTGTAACTCATGAGATTCTACACAGCTAGACGAGGAGGAGGGACTGAGCTCTGCCTCTAGTTGGCAATGTTCGAATTTCCAGTGCTTCTAATAACTGTTTCCTGGTCTCCTATCTGATTGCAGCCTCCAGTGAGTTTACTACCCATTTCTCGCATACTTCACCTGCCTGCTATACCGATACCCATGTGCCCACTGTGGGTTTTTATTCCAAACTTAGTGTTTTATTCACAGCATAAAGAAAAAACAGTCATATCAGATGAAAAGGCAAAGCAAAAGTCTAAATTGCTAAACAGCATAGATTAGTGTTACGAGGGGGACCCGGGGAAGCGTGCCAAGATGGGAAATGGACTGCTTCCGCCGGTCAAGGTCCACTGTGCGGTGTAAGGGACCGCCGCTATGGTGGGTGAAGAGTGAGCGGGTTGCTGCTAGCGATCGTCTGGAATGTCACAGACAATCTATGTACACCGATCTGCCCTAACCCGTGAGGGTTGTATGGCACAGATCTCACGGCTCGGTGTACCTGTTGCACGGGGAAGCACAGAGGTGCCCACGCACGTGTGCCAGTGGAAGTCACGAGAATATGGCACGAGGGTAGCACAGAGGTGCCCACGCACGTGTGCTTTCAATAACCAGGTGAGTCCAATGGAGACTTGAGGAGCTCACCTGGGACAGGAACACGGCCTGTTGACGGGAGTACTGCCGGAGCAGCAAGGCAGGAACACGGCCTGCAAACGAGGTACTGCCGGAGCAGCAAGGGCCAAGCCCACAAGAGACAGTAATGCCTGAGCAGTGGCGTGGCAGCACACTGCCAGACATCCAAACATAGAAGGACGGTCGCGCGCCGCCATGATGGCAGGGGGAGCTTTTAAGGAGGTGCAGCTCCACCCGAGGGCGGGCGCGAGGCGGAGATGACGGACTTGACCCAATCAGGGTCCACGACGTCCCAGCCTGGCCAGTCAGGATTCACCACGTCACCAGCCTTGTCATCAAGCCGTGTGACGTCAGGGACCGAATCAGGACCCACCACGCATTGCACATGCTCACCCTCCTGCCTCTGGGAAATAGAGGCGGGATCCTCGGTCTCACAATGTGGAGAGATAACGGGAATCTCACTGCTTCCCTGAGCAGTAAACCTCTGCACATTGCGCAGCCTCGCAGACCTTCGGGGCCGCTGAGCAGGAGAGTCTGCGGCAGGCCAGGAATGGGAGACCGCTTCACTCCTTGTAACAGGAGAACCACTAGGTGTCACCCTTCTGCTGCCTCTCTGAGAAGGTATCTCCTGCACTCTGCGCAGTCTGGCAGACCTTCGGCGCTGCTGAGCAGGAGTGCTCGTGGCAGGCAAGGAATGGGAGACTGCCTCAGGAGAGCCACGAGATGTAACATTACCCCCCCGTCTAGGCCCCCCTCCTGTCCGTGCTCGAAGGCCGCTATCAAACCCGGGGCGCGGATATGATCCTCCAACTCCCAGGATCTATGCTCCGGACCACGGCCGGCCAACTCCACGAGGTAGTACCTCTTGCCCTGTATGACTTTTGTCTCCACAAGTTTTGCCACCTCAGGGTCGTCGGACGGGGAGTCGGTTTGAGCCGGCAGGGACCCCGAGAATTTATTAAGTCGTACGGGTTTCAGGAGGGACACGTGAAAGGTGTTGGCTATAGCCCAGCGTGGAGGGAGCTGGAGTCGATATGCCACTGGGTTTACCTGCTGTAGTACTTTAAACGGACCCAGATACCTAGGGGCAAATTTGGCTGCCTGTACCCGTAGGTTAACATTCTTAGAGGACAGCCATACTAGGTCACCAGGGGCGAAGGATGGTGCAGGGCGGCGGCGAACATCAGCCGTTGTCACCATCCGGTCTTTAGCCCTTTTAAGAGCCTCTTGGGTGTCATCCCAGATCTCCCGGGCCTTGGTCGCCCAATCCTCCACTCTAGTATCGGGTGACGTAATGGGCATCAGAACCGGGATTCTGGGATGTTGTCCGTTATTGAGTAGGAACGGAGTCTGGCCAGAGGATTCATGGACCGAATTGTTAATGGCAAATTCGGCCCAAGGAAGGAGGTTAGCCCAGTTGTCGTGGTGCGCGGATATAAAATGGCGGAGGTAAGTTACCAAGGTCTGATTAGTCCTCTCCACTAGTCCATTGGTCTCGGGATGGTATGCGGAGGAGATGTTCAGCTCTATCTGCAGGAGCTTACAGAGCTCTCTCCAGAAGCGAGACGCGAACTGGGGACCCCGGTCGCTCACCACCTTGTCAGGCATGCCATGCAACCTAAATACATGCTGAATGAACAAGGTGGCGAGAGCATGTGACGTCGGGAGTCGTGGGAGAGGCACCAAGTGGACCATTTTAGAGAAGTGGTCCGTGATGACCCATACGACCCTGTTCCCTGCTGACTTGGGCAGATCTCCCAGGAAGTCCATCCCCACCACTTCCCAGGGACGATCCGGCACTGGCAGTGGGTGAAGAAGACCTGCCGGTCTCTGCCGGGACGGCTTATTCCGAGCACACGACATATAGGCTCCCACATATTCCTGTATGTCCTGGGGTAGTCTCGGCCACCAATAATGCCTGGTCACCAGGTCTCTGGTCCTTTTGACCCCGAAGTGACCCCCGACCTTGGAGGCATGGGCCCACGATAGCACCTCGTTCCGTAGTTCAGGGGGAACGAGGGTTTTGCCAGGTGGCACCTGGTCCAAAGAAGTGGGAGTGACCATCCTCAAGCTGTCCGGGGGTAGTATAAGACGAGGCTCCTCCTCGTCCTCCTCCAACACAACCATACAACGTGACAAGGCATCGGCCCGTACGTTCTTCTCACCGGCCAGGTGGCGGATAATAAAGCGGAACCGGGAGAAGAATAAAGACCAACGGGCCTGCCTTGGGTTCAGGCGTTGTGCTGTCTGGAGGTATGTGAGGTTTTTGTGGTCAGAAAAAACCTCAAATGGATGCTTCGCACCCTCCAGGAGATGCTGCCATTCCTGGAATGCTAGTTTCATCGCCAGTAACTCCCTATCCCCTATGGAGTAGTTCCTCTCGGCCGGAGAAAAGGTCTTGGAGAAAAAGAAACACGGATGTTTCCTTCCTCGTTCGTTTTTCTGGTACAGGACTGCACCTGCACCGACCGAAGAGGCGTCTACCTCCAGTAGGAAGGGTTTGGAGATGTCTGGACGATGAAGGATGGGAGCTCTGGAGAAGTGAGTTTTGAGAGTGTGAAATGCCTCTACCGTTTCCCGTGTCCATGCTTTGGGATTAGCGCCCTTGCGGGTAAGGGCAATGATGGGTGCTGCCACCGTCGAGAAGTTGGGAATGAACTGGCGATAATAATTGATAAACCCCAAGAATCGCTGGATCGCCTTCAGCGAGCGGGGCTCAGGCCAGTTCATCACTGTCTCCAACTTCCCCGGATCCATTGCTAACCCCTGACTGGACACTATGTACCCCAGGAACGGCAAGGATTCCTGTTCAAAAACACACTTTTCCAGCTTAGCATATAGCGAATGGGTACGGAGCCTCTTAAGTACTCGGATGACATCCCTCCGATGGGTGGTAAGATCGGGGGAGAAGATAAGAATGTCATCCAGGTATGCAACCACGGAAAGATACAAATCCCTGAAAATGTCATTCACAAAGTCTTGAAATACGGCGGGGGCATTGCAGAGTCCGAAGGGCATTACTAGATACTCGTAGTGACCGTCCCTGGTGTTAAAGGCGGTCTTCCACTCATCGCCCTTTCGGACTCGCACTAGATTATACGCCCCGCGTAGATCCAGCTTTGTGAAGACCTTTGCCCCGCGGAATCGATCAAATAGCTCAGTAATGAGGGGCAAAGGGTATTTGTTCTTGATTGTGATTGCATTTAATCCCCTGTAATCGATACAGGGGCGCAGATCCCCTTCCTTCTGCACAAAAAAGAACCCTGCACCAGCCGGTGAAATAGACTTGCGAATGAACCCCTTCGCCAGGCTGTCCTGAATATATTTGGACATAGCCTCCGTCTCTGGAGCAGAGAGTGGATACACTCTGCCCCTAGGGGGCTCGGAGCCTGGCTTCAGGTCTATTCGGCAATCATATGGCCGGTGGGGAGGAAGAGTATCTGCGGCCCTTTTGGAAAAGACATCCCTGTAGGCCTCATAAGGTGTCGGTAAACCCGGCCCCTCAGTATTCCCTGAGGACCCAACCGACCTAATGGTAGCGGGTGGTTCGGTAGTCACGAGGTGCTCTCTACAGGATCCTGCCCAGGATGAGATCTCCCCTGTTGCCCAGTTGAGTATAGGAGCATGCTGTCTCAACCAGGGAAGGCCCAGTAGGATCTCATCCGTCCCCCCTGGAAGCACCAGGAAGGACACCTGCTCATGGTGTCCCAGTGGTACATCCATCCTGAGAGGGATGGTGATCTGGGTGATAGGATCGAGTAGTATGGACCCGTCGACTACCCGGACCCTGAGTGGCTTGGGCAACAGAACCAGGGGAACTGAGTATCGGGTTGCCAGGGAGGTCGAGATGAAATTGCCTTCAGCGCCTGAGTCCAAGCAAGCCAGGGCAGAGAAGAGAGTAGTGCCGAACTGCAACTGGGCGCTGATAGTCAACCTAGAGGGAGAAGTAGCGTCTAGAGTCCCCCCTCTGATAGAAACTAGACGCTGTCTTTTCCCGACGGTTTGCGACATAGGGTAGCTATGTGTCCCCTCTGCCCACAGGAAAAGCAGATGACACAAGACCGAGAACCTGGGGCAGAGGAGACCACCTTGGACACCTCCATTGACTCCACGGAGTCGCCTACAGGACTGGCTGGGGGACCTGTCTGATGGAAGACGGGAGTCAGACGCTTTTTAGGCCGAGAAGACGTGGGTGCTGAAGAGACCTCGAGCCTTCGCTCCGCCTGGCGGATGTCTATGCGAGAGGCAACCTGAATCAAGGACTCTAAAGTGGTAGGCACCTCACGTGTGGCCAGTGCGTCTTTGACAAACCCTGCCAGGCCCTCCCAAAACACAGGGACAAGGACCTTATCCGGCCAGTCCAGCTCTGCGGCCAGTGTCCCAAAGTGTACAGCAAAGTCCCCGACTGAAGCAGACCCTTGCCGAAGTCGTAGGAGGCGCAGCGCGGAATCGTGGGTGACTTGAGGCCCGAGGAACACCATTCTCATGGCCCCAAGATAAGCTGCTAAGTTATTCACCACACGATCTCCGCGCTCCCACAACGGCGTGGACCACTTCAGCGCTCTCCCTGTGAGCAGGGACTGGACGAAGGCTACCTTCGCCTTCTCGGTAGCGTAAAGAGTCGCGGACAGCTCTAAGTAGGTGGTAACCTGGTTTATAAAACCACGGCACTCAGAGCTGTTGCCGCTAAAGCGCTCTGGAAGCGCAAGGCGAGGAGACCTTCCGCCCAATAGCACAGCCTGGGTAGCCGCCTGGGTGGCGACTGTCGTCAGAGTAGTCTTATCGGAGGAAGACTGCTCCACTGCTGCCAATCGTGACTCCAACTGCTGCACATAACGCAGCAACTGCTGCTGCTCTTCAGCCATAGCCAGACCTTTGGCGCGACCGTAATGTTACGAGGGGGACCCGGGGAAGCGTGCCAAGATGGGAAATGGACTGCTTCCGCCGGTCAAGGTCCACTGTGCGGTGTAAGGGACCGCCGCTATGGTGGGTGAAGAGTGAGCGGGTTGCTGCTAGCGATCGTCTGGAATGTCACAGACAATCTATGTACACCGATCTGCCCTAACCCGTGAGGGTTGTATGGCACAGATCTCACGGCTCGGTGTACCTGTTGCACGGGGAAGCACAGAGGTGCCCACGCACGTGTGCCAGTGGAAGTCACGAGAATATGGCACGAGGGTAGCACAGAGGTGCCCACGCACGTGTGCTTTCAATAACCAGGTGAGTCCAATGGAGACTTGAGGAGCTCACCTGGGACAGGAACACGGCCTGTTGACGGGGGTACTGCCGGAGCAGCAAGGCAGGAACACGGCCTGCAAACGAGGTACTGCCGGAGCAGCAAGGGCCAAGCCCACAAGAGACAGTAATGCCTGAGCAGTGGCGTGGCAGCACGCTGCCAGACATCCAAACATAGAAGGACGGTCGCGCGCCGCCATGATGGCAGGGGGAGCTTTTAAGGAGGTGCAGCTCCACCCGAGGGCGGGCGCGAGGCGGAGATGAAGGACTTGACCCAATCAGGGTCCACGACGTCCCAGCCTGGCCAGTCAGGATTCACCACGTCACCAGCCTTGTCATCAAGCCGTGTGACGTCAGTGAGCGAATCAGGACCCACCACGCATTGCACATGCTCACCCTCCTGCCTCTGGGAAATAGAGGCGGGATCCTCGGTCTCACAATGTGGAGAGATAACGGGAATCTCACTGCTTCCCTGAGCAGTAAACCTCTGCACATTGCGCAGCCTCGCAGACCTTCGGGGCCGCTGAGCAGGAGAGTCTGCGGCAGGCCAGGAATGGGAGACCGCTTCACTCCTTGTAACAGGGGAGAACCACTAGGTGTCACCCTTCTGCTGCCTCTCTGAGAAGGTATCTCCTGCACACTGCGCAGTCTGGCAGACCTTCGGCGCTGCTGAGCAGGAGTGCTCATGGCAGGCAAGGAATGGGAGACTGCCTCAGTCCTTGCCTCAGGAGAGCCACGAGATGTAACAGATTAGGGCCCAGACTTGCCAGTCCATTCAGATATGATGTTCTCACAAAACACACCTTGGCTTTTCAAGCTGAAAAATCACCACTCACAGAGGAGTTAGAGCTGTCTATTTCTGCTGTCCTGACTCCTTTAGCTGTGCTATCTGGGTGTTGCCCTCAAAACCCAAAATAGTAGAGAAGGTCAAGGCCAGGGCTTGACCTTATCCCTGCTGCTCACCAGTGTGAGAGGCACTTACTATATCTCCCATCTACCACAATACCCATCACTGAATCAAATATCCCCCCTTTGTTCAAGCCTGAGGGGGTGGACACATGCCATACAGTAATCTCTGGAGAGGACTTTGGCATTCTCCTTTGTTCCACTGTAAACTTGATTTTTTATAGGAACCGGAATTAGCTGGTGATGAGACCATTCTTCTCCTTGGAATCCACATGAGTGGGGAATGGTGGGCTACCAGGCAGAATATCTTCCCCATCAAATAATAGCGGAGAGGGTTAAGCGCCCACTCCCTCTCCACTAAACTTTACCTGGTTTCAGCTGGGGTGAGTTTTTGGCTCAAAAAACTAATGGTATGCTCGCCACATAACACCACTATGGGGAGATAAGGTATGCACACCAGTGACTATGTAAGGGGAATACATGGAATAGCAGAAACTGCTGTGTGAATACTGACTTGAAAAATCCAATAGCTATATGAAGAGTGAAAATGTGAAAAATGGAATCTGCATTACTGCCATGAACATATGAATCAAGAGAAATTTAGCTACTGAATTGATCAATGCAATAGAGCCCCAACACTACGCCAAAGTATTTCTCTACGTTGGGGTCCCTAGCTTGTGTGTGTCCTCTCATGCAGTTAAAAAACTTACCGTGTATGGGAAGCTGAGACCCAAGCTATTTATGCGTATTATATGGATTGGCAATAGGTGTGGTGGGGAGGGTTCACAAACGAAAAACTACTAACAATAACGAATAACGTTTGGAACACCATTCTAAGTCTGAACTGGGTGCAAAAAACCTAAAAAACCTAAAAAAAACTAAAAAAACATCACTATGGGGAGATAAGGTATGCACACCAGTGACTATGTAAGGGGAATACATGGAATAGCAGAAACTGCTGTGTGAATACTGACTTGAAAAATCCAATAGCTATATGAAGAGTGAAAATGTGAAAAATGGAATCTGCATTACTGCCATGAACATATGAATCAGGAGAAGTGTTGGGGCTCTATTGCATTGATCAATTCAGTAGCTAAATTTCTCTTGATTCATATGTTCATGGCAGTAATGCAGATTCTATTTTTCACATTTTCACTCTTCATATAGCTATTGGATTTTTCAAGTCAGTATTCACATAGCAGTTTCTGCTATTCCATGTATTCCCCTTACATAGTCACTGGTGTGCATACCTTATCTCCCCATAGTGATGTTTTTTTAGGTTTTTTGCACCCAGTTCAGACTTAGAATGGTGTTCCAAACATTATTCGTTATTGTTAGTAGTTTTATTATTATTTAGTCTATCTGGCTTGCCCACTCACTATGGGACACCTCAATGACCCCTAGTCACAGCATAAATTTTACCTCCTCCGAGATGCCTTGTTGTTGAGTTTCAAGCACCTAATATGGCTTTAATGAGACCTGAAGCTCATTGACAGTGTCATGTTGGATTAAAGAAGTACATCCAGGGAGCTTGGAGAAAACATCCGTATTTCAACTAACGAACTGCCTGGCCTCCCGAACCTGTTTAGTGGGAAGGGTGTCTGCTATTCCAACTACAGCGACAGCTCTCCCTGAAAAAAAAGCAGACAGTGGGTTGCCCCACAAAGGCTTTCCCTATCATTCCAGGGCTTTAGCAAATTGACATGGTAGACATGCTCCCAATTTACCCGACCAGGTTAGTGTACCTTCTATTTTACCATCCCTACTTTCTCTATTATATTGTAAGGTCCCTGACATCTCGCAAGACACTGGGGGCCTGGGGGGCATACACATAACTATGGCATAGACAGCACTGGGGATGCTGGGGGCCCATTAGGGCATACACATAGAGGCTCTAGGGGCCTGTGGGGCATAAACATACTGGCCCTGGGGGCCTGTGGGGCATGCACATACTGGCCCTAATGCCCATGGTGCACACACATTGTGGCCCTGGGTGCCCATTGGGCATACACATACCAGCCCTTGGGGCCCAAGGGGCACACATACAGTGGCATTGGATGCCCTTGGGCACACACATGGCCCTGGAGGATTGTGGGGCATGCACATACTGGCTCAGGGACCCATGGACAATACACACATTGTCCTTGGTGACCCATTGGGTACACACATACTAGCTCTGGACGCATATGCAAGTAGGCAGGCGGCAAAACTGTAGGAAGCTGGGGCCGGCAGTCGCTCCTCTTTCTCTGTGGGACAGGAGCATATTGCATGCTAGCTCAGCCCACATATAACCCCCGGCCTGCAATGCAGGTGCACACACACAGCTGTAGGTGCATGCTTGGCTGGTTTAAAGTGCCGGCAGACAGCAGAGTGAGGCTGCTGGCAGGAGCACTATCTGCAGTCAACGGAAATGTACCCTGGGGCTGCACGAAGGCTATTGACAATCTGCTTCTGCCAACCACAAGTGGGCCCCCCTGGCTGTCCAGGGCCCCAGAACTTGCCCTGGTGCGCCAGGTGCTGACGCCGACTCTGGTCACTACATATATATCTAGTGATGCATTTCGAATTGGACACTGCACTGACTGTGTTCCAGCACTTTGTGAATGAGATTTTTTGTGATGTCCTGTATCAGTATGTCTTAGAGGTACTTTATACGCTGCGATATCGTTACCGATATCACTAGCGTGCGTACCTGCCCCCACCGGTTGTGCGTCACGGGCATATCGCTGCCCGTGGTGCACAACATCGTGCGGACCCGTCACACTACTTACCTGCCTAGTGACATTGCTGAGACCGGTAACCGCCTCCTTTCTAAGGGGGTGGTTTGTTCGGCATCACAGCGACGTCACCAAACGGCCGCACAATCAAAGCGGAGGGGCGAGATAAGCGGGACGAACATCCCGCCCACCTCCTTCCTTCCTCATTGCGGGCGGCCGCAAGTAAGGTGAGGTTCCTCGTTCCTGCGGTGTCACACATAGCGAAGTGTGCTGCCACAGGAACGAGGAACAACATCATTACTGCAGCAGCAACGATAATTGAGATTAGGGGGGATGTCACAGATTAGCGATTTTGAACATTTTTGCAATGATTGAAAATCGCTAATAGGTGTCACATGCAACGACATCGCTAACGCGGCCGGATGTGCATCACAAAATCCGTGACCCCAATGACATCGCTTTAGCGATGTCATATCATGTAAACCCACCTTTAGTCTATCAACGACATCTTTATCTTCTCAATAGACTTGGACTCTAATTCGTGTTAGCTCTGTTCTAAGAAGACTACAACAAAATCATCTTTATGCCAAGTTGGAAAAATGTCTGTTTCAGCAACAAGAATTTCCATTCCTCAGCTACATCATCTCTTCTGCTGGTCATCGTGTGGACCGAGAGAAAGTTTCTAGCATAGTAAATTGGCCACAACGGTCTGTCTCAAGGATCCAAAAAGATTCCTTGTCTTTGCTAATTATTACTACCAATTTATTAAAAACTACTCCCAACTGTTTGCTCCTCTCACAGCCTTAACTCGGAACCTATTTACTATCTGCTGTTCTAGCCTTTCAAGGACTCAAGTCTTGTTTTTATACTGCTCCTGTCCTTTACCATCCTGATTTCAACAGACCATTCTTCCTTCACAGTTGGTGTAGGAACAGTTCTCTTGCAAAGTTCCTCCAGAGCATCAAATCATCCCTGGGGATTTTTGTTCAGTAGTTTTTCTCCAACAGAGAGAAATTATTTCAGTAGCAATCATGAACTCTAAGAAATAAAATTGATCATTGAGGAATGGCAACATCAGAAATGAGATAAGTTCCAAGTATCTACCTATACTGACCATAAAAACCTGGCGTATCTTCAGTCTGCTTATAAACCGAATATCCGCTAAGCTTTATGGTTGCCTATTTTCTCATAGATTATTTTCCTCCTTACCAATCACCCGGCTGAAAAAAAAACTGCATGGCTAATACTATAGCCTGATCTTTAGAACAATCTGATGCTGCTGGTGATGTGCCCTCACATGTATCTGAACATATTTTTGCTGATATCTCTATTTTATATTTTTAACCACTTAAGATCTGTTCTCTAGTTTCAAAGGCACTATGCTAGAACTTCTTATCCTGGGCTCATTCATCTCTCCACTCTGGTCCCTCAGGAGCTAAATGTACTGCTGAACCTTTCTCCCATATCAAGTAGTGGCCCAAATAGAGACAAGACATGGATTTTGCAGCATCCTGCCCTCTGTGTGCGTAGTTTACATCTTCCCATCAAGCACCTTCTGGTACTTTTTAGCCTCTTTCTATTTGATGAGTGCCTTGGGCTGAGATCTCTATGCACTTTGTTTCTGATCTTCTTGAAACACAACGGTTTACTAGCATCCGGGTCATAGTGGACCGATTCATTTTTCTGCACTTACCAGGTCTTCAGTCTGCTCCACAGTAGATTCATGTGTTTTTTTTAAAGAAATGTTCTCTTTCCTTGATCTTTCAGCTCATAATAACGCTGACCATGGTGTGCAATTTGCTTCCAGGTTTTGGATGGCACTTTGCAGGAACTAAAATATTTCCTGTACTTCTCCTCAGCATAGCATCCCCAGAGAAATGATCAGCCTGAAAGAATAATCTGTCCATGAAACAATATTTCCGAATATTCTTCTACTTTCAAAAAGATAACTGGCCAGACCTGCTACCTTGGGTCAAATTCGCCGATAGCAACTTTGCCTCTGAATCTTCTGGGAAATATATATTTCTTACAATGTTCAGCTGAGAATTTTGTCTGCCTCTCCCTTTCCCAACTAAAAACCTACTTTCTGCTGTGAAAAGCATTTATCAGTACATTGTCCATTTTAGGACATGATCATATTTCAGTGTCAAGCATCAAAAATACCCTGTTTGAAAACTGACTCTGACAACTGATGACTGACTCCTTAGAACTGACAACTGACATGTGATAACTGACTCTGACTGCTGACATTTGAAAATTGACTAGTGACAACTGATATCTGACAAGTGACATCTGACCAGAGACAGCATAATTTTATATTTTGATAAATCGGGCATTTCTGAACTCGGCGATACCAAATATATGTATATTTTTCATTTTTATTAACCCTTTAGTTTTCAAAGGAGTGAGTGGGGTGTGATTTCAACTTTTTTTTCTTTTTTAACACTTTCTTAAACTTTTTTTTATTTTCTATTCCCTGCTTTTCAGTCTCCTGTCTGACTGCAACCTCCAGTGCGTATACTCCCTGTTTCCTGCATGCATAACCTGCCTGCTGCACTAATGTTCATGGCCAATGTGCCCACTCGGACGTGGGTTGGAGAATCAACCTCACCAGGTGAGTTGAAACAGAAGGTACCAAACAGTAGGCAACAAAAGAGGTGAGGGGAGCTGGAAAGAAGGCAGAGAAGAAAATAACAGGCTTAGGGCGGCATTGCACGTTGCAACATCGCATGTGCAATGTGGGTGGGGTCAAATCGAAAGTGATGCATATCGTATCCAATTCAAACTACTAATACTGACTTACAAAGCCATCCACAAATTGTCTCCTCCATATATCTCTGAACTAATCTCTCGCTACACTCCAAAACGTAATCTCCGGTCCTCCCAAGATCTCCTTCTATCCTCCTCTCTCATTCGCTCCTCATGCAACCGTCTCCAAGACTTCTCCCGAACATCCCCAGTCTTCTGGAACTCACTGCCTCAACACGTCAGATTATCTACTACACTTGCAAACTTCAAACGGAACCTAAAGACTCATCTGTTCAGAAATGCCTATAACCTTGAATGACCTCACTGCCCCACCACCGTGCGGAGCTGCCGCCCCACCACCGTGCGGAGCTGCCGCCCCACCACCGTGCGGAGCTGCCGCCCCACCACCGTGCGGAGCTGCCGCCCCACCACCGTGCGGAGCTGCCGCCCCACCACCGTGCGGAGCTGCCGCCCCACCTACACCCCACCTACTGTCTCCTCCCCATAATCCTATAGAATGTAAGCCCGCAAGGGCAGGGCCCTCTTCCCTCTGTACTAGTCTGTCTACTGTAACTTGTACATGTATTTTGTATGTAACCCCCTTCTCATGTACAGCACCATGGAATCAATGGTGCTCTATAAATAAATAATAATAATAAAATAATAATAATAATGCACATCCGGCGTCACTTTCGACATCATAGTGTGTAAATCCTAGATGATACGATTAACGAGCGCAAAAGCGTCGTTATCGTATCATCGGTGTAGTCTCCGACATTTCCATAATGGCGGCGCAGAGACAGGTACGATGTTGTTCCTTGTTCCTGCGGCCACACACATCGCTGTGTGTAAAGCTGCAGGAGCGAGGAACATCTTCTACCTGCCTCCCGGCTGCAATGAGAAGGAAGGAGGTGGGCGGGATGTTTACATCCTGCTCATCTCCGCCCCTCCACCGCTATTGGCCGCCTGCCGTGTGATGTCGCTATGATGCCGCACGACCCGCCCCCTTAGAAAGGAGGCGGGTCGCCGGCCAGAGCGACGGTCGCAGGGCAGGTGAGTGCATGTGAAGCTGCCGTAGAAATAATATTCGCTACGCCAGCTATCACAAGATATCGTACCTGCGACGGGGGCGGCGACTATCGCGTGTGACATCGCAGCATCGGCTTGCGATGTCGCAACGTGCAAAGCCCGCCTTAGACTTTCCCTCTGCCATTGGAAGTTGCAGACATAAAAAGAAACAAAACTAATAGTGTTTGTCCTGAACATTGCATTTCGGGACACATTACTATTTATATTAGTTTGTTTCAACTAAGGAATAATGTCTTTTCTTTGATCATGAGTCTTCCAACACAGCCTCTATGCCTGAATCGGTAGTCTGCCCCTAGCTTATAGTAAATTTCTTGCAACCCACATGTCATATAATAGATTTTTAATTTAATTTAAATTCAATTCAATTTAAGCCGTAAGATTGCTTACCAAGTTTTTTGTTCTACCTTTGAAGTAGAACATGAGCATTGCAGTGGGTCTTCTTTTCCAATAGAATGCTAATGAGGAGGAAAACTGCATGGCACCTGACTGATTCATTGTTGCTTTTCAGTTCTCTCTGCCTAGAGGGATGTCATCCTCAAATCTCTGTCTCCTGTAGCTCTATTATCATTGTAGTCATGCCATAGTCTAAAACTGCTGTCAGATAATCCATACAACATGAAAGAAAAATCAACAGTTGAAGAGTTGGTTTTAATATTATTCAATAGATTATGAAAAAACAGAAGTCAGTATAATAATTAATTGGTATATGTATTATAAATACAAGGACCTCTACCTAACAGTATACCGTAAGCAGGAACGTATAAGAAATAGATGAGCGAAAACCTGATATAACCCATATTTATAAATATAGAAAAGCATGTATGAATTGAAGGATACTGGACATTATATAGAAATTAGAGAAGAACAAAAAATATTTTTAAAATTTGATCTTGCAAGCAATTTTCTCAATAATTCGATTTCTGGCAAATTGATTAATTGTAAGTTTCAATTACTGCAAAACATCCAGTTGCCCTGAAAAGATGAGTATTGCACTCTGAGGTTTCATATGACTGTATTTAACCCCTTTCAAGCCCTATAATTCACACAGCCTTTGCACTACTACTACTACTACTACTACTACTACTACTACTACTACTACTACTACTACTACTACTAATAATAATAATACTATTTATTCATTTATATAGCGCTATTAATTCCACAACGCTTTACATACAATGGCAACACTGTCCCCCATTGGGGCTCACAATCTAAATTCCCTATCAGTATGTTTTTTTTGGACTGTAGGAGGAAACCGGAGAACCCGGAGGAAACCCACACAAACAGGAGGAGAACATAGAAACTCCTTGGAGATGTTGTCCTTGGTGGGATTTGAACCCAGGACCCCAGTGCTGCAAGACTGCAGTGCTAACGACTGATACCAAACGGACTATAATTTGGGTAAACTGATGGTACCTGGTGTTAACCAACAACCTGTTTCGTAACAAACTATATACTTTAGATACTATTTAAAATGTAAAAATAGTCCAAAAATGATGCCTTTTTTGTGAGTATATTCTGAATGTACGGTGTCTGCGTCATGCCCATATTATTACATTGGGCAGGCTGCCCATCACTCTATAAGTGAACCCCATAGAGGTAGACACCCCAATTATCAGTATTTTGTCCTTTTGCTGCCTTTACATTTCATCATTGGGGCTTGATGAATCTTACAGAGCATTAACCCTTTCACCAGGTGTTGGTAACTAGAGCTCAATTTTTTCCATTTTGCAGAGAAGCATAAGGTTAATTTGGAAAATGAAAGAGCAATAGCAATCAGCAAGGTAGGCTCCCCAATTATCAGTATTTTGTCCTTTCGGTGCCTCCACCTTTCATCATTGGGGCTTGCTGAATCTTGCAGTGTATTAACCCTTTCACCAGGTGTTAGTAACTAGGGATCCATTTTTTCCATTTTGCAGAGAAGCATGAGGTTTATTTGGAAAATAAAAGAGCAATAGCAATTAGCAAGCCTTTCAAGAATCATTCTTATTTTGAAATCTGCATAAGGTTTTCTATTTGGAAAGGGAAGAAGCAATAACTATTTAACAAGCCATATAAAAAGGACTTTTTTGGGAGGATCAGTAACAGGTTTGCTGCTTGGAAATTGAAAAAGCTATTGATTTTTAAAAAGTGGTGTAAAAATAATTAACATTTTTATATGAGCATTTTTAATTTTATGCACTCTGAGTAAGGTTACATAGTTACATAGGTTAAAAAAAGACCTAGCCCTATTTAGTTCAATCTTCCCCCATCAATTATACATTTTGTCATTAAGTAATTTCTAACCAACAATGTTGTGTGTAGGTTCTTAGCAGCAGCACAATATATTGCAGCTATAACACACAACAGGCAGGAGATGTCTGGCTGTCCACTGGCACTTGCAGCGGTAGCAACTACACGGTATAAAATATGACAGGTATAGACCAACACTTGAAGCCACGCCACTATTATTTTCAAGCATTGCCTTAACTCTGTTGGGCATGGAGTTCACTAGAGCTTCACAAAAACCACTGGAATTCTCTTCCACTCTTCCATAATGATATCACGGAGCTGGTGGATGTTACAGACCTTGCAATTCCCCACCTTCTTTTTGAGGATCAGAAGCTCATTACGGTTTATGTCTGGAGACATGCGTGGCCTTCACTTATACCATCAGTGTCTTTAGCAAGGCAGTGGTCATCTTGGAGGTGGCTTTATGTTGAAATACAAAATTAGGGGATCAAGTTCTGCTTCCACATGTCACAGTACATGTTGTCATTCATGGTTCCCTGAATAAATTGTAGCTCCCCACAGCTGGCAGCAGTCATGCAGCCCCAGACCATGACACTCCCATCACCATGCCTGACTGTAGGCAGGACATACTTATCTTTTGTACTCCTCACCTTGTTGCCACCACACATGATTTTGAATATGAAGGACTGGAGAAAACGGGTTTATTGACGCGCTGAAAACCACGAGCATGTATAAGTCAAAATATTCTCTTTATTTAGATCATTCCTACGCGTTTCTGAGGCTCATCTGCCTCCTTCCTCAGGCTGAGGAAGGAGGCAGATGAGCCTCAGAAACGCGTAGGAATGATCTAAATAAAGAGAATATTTTGACTTATACATGCTCGTGGTTTTCAGCGCGGCAATAAACCCGTTTTCTCCAGTCCTTCATATTCAAAATCTGCTCTATAATGGGGCCGCTGCAGAACCACCCAAGCGCTCATTCATGCTAATAAAGGGGTTGTGACTGGCACAACCCGGCCAGGTGAGGGCACTGTTTTTATCCTCTTTCACTCTGTAAACCGGGTAAAACCCTATTGCGCCTTTCTTGTCTCCCCCATTACACCACACATGATTGACATCATCTGAACCAAATTTGTTTATCTTGATCTCATCAGACCGCAGGATATGGTTCCAGTAATCTATGTCCTTATTCTGCTTGTCTTCAGCAAAGTGTTTGAGGGATTGTTTGTGCATCATCATTAGAAGAAGCTTCTGGGTCGACAGCCATGCAGACCAATTTCATGAAGTGTGCAGCGTATGGCCTTAGTACTCAGAGGCTGAACCCCACCTCTTTAACCTCCACAGCAATCCTGGCAGCACACATAGTTCTATTTTGAAAAAACAACCTCTGAATATAACACTGAGGACACGCACTTAACTTCTTTGGTCAACCATGACGAGGTCTTTTTGGAGTGTAACCTGTCTTGTTAAACTGCTGTATGGTCTTGGCCACTGTGCTGCAGCTCAGTGTCAGGGTGTTGGCAATCTTATTATAGCCTAGGCTATTTTTATGTAAAGCAACAATTATTTTTTTCTGATCCTCAGAGAATTCTTTGCTAAGAGGAGCCATGTTGAGCTTACAGTGACCAGTATCAGAGAGTGTGAGCGATAACACCAAATTTACCACACCTGCTCCCAATTCACATCTGAGAACTTGTAACACTAATGAATCACATGACACCAAGGAGGGAAAATAGGTAATTGGGCACAATTTGGCCATTCTCACTTGGGGTGTAATTTTTTTTGTTGCCAGTGGTTTAACATTAATGGCTGTGTTGAGTTATTTAGAGGGCACACTAAAGTTACACTGTTCATTGTATCAAAGTTTAATATCTTCAGTAATGTCCCATGAAATGTTATAGTAATATATTTATAAAAATGTGAGGGGTGTAGTCACTTTTGTTATATACTGTATATTTAATTACTGTTGCTGCCTCAGCTACATATTATAGCTCTAGCACTGGCACCGGCATTGGGTAGTTGTTTCTACAGGTAGCAGAGAGGGGTCTCCTAGTCAGACATGCTGTTAGCAGTTATTTGTTCAATGAAAGCCTCACTTAACCCAGTTATACTGATAATAAGATATTTCTTACATCCATTTGGTGTTTTTGATACACCTGTCAGTCCTCATGCAATGCAGCATGTAGCTTGCTCTGGTTGCCAGCACAACAAATGTCCTCACTGGTACATTTTCTACTCCACACTGTTGAACATTTAAGCAAGTTGAAGAGTAAATAGTCTCTAAAAGGCACAAAGTTAAAGATGACACATTTCCTTTTGTATTTTAGGAAAAAAAAATGTATATATATATATATATATATATATATATATATATTCATATGTTACACTTAAAAAAATTAAAAAAGGAAAATGAGCCAATGGAGAAGTTTGGGCACCTTTGGAGATTTGTGTGCTCAAATAACTTAATAACTTTAATCAAGGATTCAGACTTTATTTGGGCTGTTAGGGTTAGCTCTTGTTTATTATCATCGTTAGGAAAGGCCAGGTAATGCAAAATTCAAAGCTTTATAAAAACGCAGCCTCCTTTAACCTTGACGAAAAACAGCAGCCGTGAGTTCTTCTAAGCAGCTGATAGCACTCTGAAAATGAAAATGGTGGAGGCCCACAAAGCAGGAGAAGACTATAATAAGATAGCAAAGTGTTTTTAAGTTGCCCTTTCATCAATTTGAAATGCAATTAAGAAATGGCAGTTACCAGGAACAGTGAAAGTCCAGATAAGGTCTGGAAGACTTAGCAAAATTTCTGTGAGAGCTGCTTGTAAGTTTACTAATGAAGCAAATTAGAACACCTGCTTGACTGCAAAAGACCTTCAACAAGATTTAGCAGAGTGTAGAGAAAGTTGTGCTACATTGTTTTATTGTTCAGAGACACCTGCATATACGAGGGTCGATCCAAAAGTAATGATAATCGGTTATTTCTATTGCACACAGAAATTAAAATAAAATGTTTTTTTCTCTCTTAGGTACTCACTAGTCCAGGAAAAAAAATCACTTAAATAGGCCACGATTCCCGGGAGCTACATTCATTTGAATATGAACTGCCGAGGAGTGAACATCAAAACGGAAAAAAATGAGCTCAGAGCTGTCATCAAATACCTCTGCTTGAAAAAAATGACTACCAAAGACATACACAGCGACTTGGTGGAAACATTGGGGGACTCTTCTCCTCCATATTCCACAGTTGCACGCTGGGCCAAGGAATTTAAGCTGGGAAGAACATCGACGGAAGATGAACATCGTGAAGGACGCCCATCCACGTCCCTCAATGAAGAAAATGTGAAAAAAGTTGAAGAAGTTGTATTGGCAGATCGAAGAGTGACTATCAGGCATGTAGCTGAGGTCACAGGGATCTCATATGGCAGTATTCAAAGAATCCTTGCAAAAGAATTGTATATGAGAAAGGTCTCCGCGCATTGGGTGCCAAAAATGTTAACCGACGAGCAAAATAAGAAACGAGTTGACATTTCAATAGCAAATCTCGAAAAGTTCCAAGCAGATAAGGAGAATTTTTTGTCACGTTTTTTGACCATGGACGAGACCTGGATCCACCACTTTTATCCCGAAACTAAACAACAATCGATGACATGGAAACGAGCCGACAAACCGACGCCGAAGAAATTCAAAGTGTCAAGCTCAGCAGGGAAGGTTATGGCGTCCGTTTTTTGGGACGCTGAAGGAATTATTACGGTGGACTATTTACAGAAGGGAGCCACTATTACGGGCTCCTACTGCGCAGAACAAATAAGAAGATTGCGGGAGGCTATCAAGGAGAAAAGGCGCGGCAAACTGAGGGCTGGAGTGCTGTTTCACCAAGATAATGCGCCGGCTCACAAAGCTGCAGTTGCCATGGAAACCATTCAAGAAGCGGACTTTGAACTGGTGGAACACCCCCCAATTCGCCAGATCTAGCACCCAGTGACTTCTTTCTCTTTACTCGCCTCAAGGAACACCTCCGGGGCAAGAAATTCGACGACAATAGCGACGTGATAACCGCTGTTGGGGATTTTTTTGAGGGTCAAGATCAAGAATTTTTTTCAAAGGTAATTCTATGTTTAGAAAAGAGATGGACTAAATGTAGAGACTTGTTAGGAGACTATGTAGAAAAATATATTTTTTTTTAATATATTCATTGTGTTTATTATTGATTATCATTACTTTTGGATCACCCCTCGTATATGGCAGACATGGAAGAGTCATCAGAAGAAAACTTCTCTTGCATTCACACCATAAAATTCAGCCTCATAAGTATTAAAAAGAAAATTTAAAAAGGCTGATGCATTTTGGAAACAAATCCTGTTAACCGATGAGGTTAAAATACAACTTTTAGCTACAATGATGAAAGATGTATGTGTAGAGAAAAAAGGACACAAAATTTCAGGAAAGAACATATCACCACCTATTAAGCATGGGGTGGATCAATCATGCTTTTAACACTAGAACTACTGAGGTAGTCATTTTGACTACTTTGCACCATGTATTTCTATATAGGTGTCACGAGTCCAGTAGTTCTAGTGTTAAGGGTTGTGTTGCAGCCAATGGCACTGTAAATACATCATGAGTAGAGTAAAGAATGGATTCAATGAAATTTCAACAAATTCTTGATGCAAACATAACCCTAAATGTAAAAAAAAGCTGAGGTTGAAAAGAGGATGGCTTCAACAAATGGATAATGATTCTAAACTAAACACTAGAGATGAGCAAACTTTTCAAAGTTCGGTTCACTGATCTTAGGTGAACTTTCCTGTGTTTGCCAAACTTTTTCTAACCCCATTAGATTTAATGGGATGCCAAACCTAAGGCAGAGAAAACACCTTTAGGGGGGGTCAAAAAGCTTCAGAAACAGCAAAAATACTTTGTACCGTGTAGCCCCTCTATTTTGCCATAGCCATTTGCTTCCTAGACTATTGACATAAGAAATATTGAGGTGCATGAGAAACAGGTGTAGGGCTGGTGCTACCATATCCCTGTCAGTACAGACAAGACACAACTTGGAGACCCATCTTGGAGTCTTGAGATTTAAAAACATTTCAGGCAGACAGCAAGTCAGTGACATCAATTCCCCCCCCCCCCCCATTTACGCATAGTGTCTCTTATCAGGGAGGTATGGTCCATGCAACAAAAAGGATGTGTCCTAGCATTTCAATTTTCAAAATCAAAAGCGGGATGAGTGGCAGGATTAGGCCTATTGCTCCCACACCCCTGCCAGTACAGACAATACACAACCTGGAGACCAATCTTGGAGTCTTGATATTTATAAACGTTTCAGGCAGACAGCAGGACAGTGGCGTCAATTGCCATCACCCTCATTTCAGCATAGTGTCTTTGCACAGCAGGAAGGTATGGTCCTTGCAACACACAGGATGTGGCCCAGCATTTCAATTTTAAAAATCAAGAGGTGCATGGGTGAAAGTATTAGGTCTCTTCCTCCCACACCCCTGCCAGTACAGGGAAGACACAACTTGGAAACCCACCTGGGAGTCTTGAGATTTAAACACTTTTCAGGCAGACACCAGGGCAGAAATACAGTGACATCATTTCCCTCCCCATTTCCCCATAGGGTTTTTGTACAGCAGGGAGGTATGGTCCAAGCAACACACAGGATGTGTCCTGGCATTTCAATTTTAAAAATAAAAAGGGGATGAATGACAGGATTAGGTTTCTTGCTCCCACACCTCTGGCAATACAGACAAGACACAACTTAGAGACGCATCTTGGAGTCTTGATATTTAAATCATTGCAGGCAAACAACAGGACAGTGGCATCAATTATGCCCCCTCAATTTCTCCATAGTGTATTTACACAGCAGTGAGGTATGGTCCATGCAACACACAGGATGTCACCTAGCATTTCAATTTGTAAAAAAAGAAGGAATGAGTGACAGGATTAGGTCTCTTGCTCCAACACCTCTGCCAGTACAGACAAGACACAACTTGGAGATCAATCTTGGAGCCTAGAGATTTAAAAACATTTTATCCTGGCATTTTAATTTTTGAAAATAAAAAGGGGATTAATGACAAGATTAGGCCTCTTGCTGCTACATGCAAAACTTGGAGACCCATCCTGCAATCTTGATATTTAAAAACATTCCTGGCAGAAAGCAGGACAGTTGCACAGTGGTATTAATTGCACCCCAGATTTCCCCATTGTGTCTTTGCACAGCAGGGAGGTATGGTCCATGCAACACAAAGGATGTGGTCTGGCATTCAGGTTTAAATATCAAAAGGGATCAGTGACAAGATCTCTTGCTCATACACCTCTGGCAGTGCAGAAGACACAACTTGGAGACCCATCTTGGAGTCTCGATATTTAAAAACATTGCAGACAGACAGCATGAAAGTGGCACCAATTGTCCCCCCATTTCGCCATAGTGTCCTTGCACAGCAGGGAGGTATGGTCCATGCAACAAACAGGATGTTCCCTTGGTTTCTCACATGGGTCAAAAGCACCAGGCATGATCACTTCCCTAACAGCTGATAGGGTCTCACTGACCTCGACTGTAGCGGGTAAACAACTAGAGGTTCTGTGACCCTGGTGAGAATAGCTTATAATGGTGATACAGGAGGATGAAGAAGCAACAGACGCTGTTGATTTGTCGGCCGGTGGTTGAGTAGACCCTTAAGTCCGCATTTTAGTGCAGTAAGATTCCCACAGTAATCTATGTTGGATGCGCATATGTTGGTTCATGCATGTAGTAGTCAAATATTTGAATTTTTGCCTCCACTATGTCTTGTTAAAAACTTTGGCAGATAACAAAAGTTGTGTCATCCTTTGGGGTCTCAAAAAAGACCCAGGCTAGGCATCCCTTCCTGCGAACTGCAGACCCGCGACCACTGCTGACCACAGTAAGAGTTGTGGCTGAAAATGCAGTGGTTCTCATGGTTGCATCACTAGTTGTTTGTGCGGAAATTTCCAACTTAACCTCTCAATAGCTATTGGTACTTGTTAGCGCCTGTGAAAAATTTGCCAGTGATCCACCTCAATAGGTATTGGTACTTTTTAGTGCCTGCAAAAAATTTGGCAATTAATCATTTATTGATACTGCTGTGGGCCAACCCAATATTTCCATCTTAGCCACAAAATACAGAAATTTACTTTTGTGTCAGGTGTCTGACAGGTGTAACTAAACCACAAAAAGAGGAATTAAATTTTGCCCAAAAAATTCAGAAACATTCACAGCAAAAAAGGGCAACAGTGTTTACCTGCCCAGGCTACAGAATCAAATTCACTCACAGGATGCAGCAAAACCCTTTAATAAAGAGGTAGACAACAGGTACAAAACACTGATGGAGCAACCACTCCAACACTGCCAATGCATGGAGGGGGTAATTGCTTAGTATTAAAACTGCACACAAATGACTTGTTCAGGTCGCCTTTCACACATGTAGGTGGTCTGACAGGTGTTCTGTCATGTTCCTCCCTACATCATACACTGCTCCACATCGTGTTCTGCCCTACATCATACACTGCTCCACATCATATTCTGCCCTACATCATATACTGCTCCACATCATGTTCTGCCCTACATCATATACTGCTCCACATCATGTTCTGCCCTACATCATACACTGCTCCACATTATGTTCTGCCCCACATCATACACTGCTCCACATCATGTTCGGCCCTACATCATACACTGCTCCACATCACACTCTGCCCTACATCATACACTTCTCCACATCATGTTCTGCCCTACAACATACACTGCTCCACATCATGTTCTGCCCTACATCATACACTGCTCCACATCATACTCTGCCCTACAACATACACTACTCCACATCATGTCCTGCCCTGCATCTTACACTGCTCCACATCATATCCTTCCCAACATCATACACTACTCCACATCATGTCCTGCCCTACATCTTACACTGCTCCACATCATGTTGTTCCCAACATCATACACTGTTCCACATTACGTCCTGCCCGGATTCAATGGCTAGACTGTGGGCACTGAGTCTATATCGGCTCAGGGTTCTGCGATCTCTGGGGTCTGGGAGTTTTTTCAGATAAGGAACCAGTCTGAAGTCTCTCTGTAGACTCTGGTACATGGTCAGTTTCTGTGAGGTGTTGATGTTGGACCTCCAGTCACTGACATACCTCTCCTGGCCTTCGTCTACCATCTTCCTGATTCTGTTTTATGTCAGGCTGCTGTGATTGGTCATTTTGTCCAGTTGGGTTTGGGAGAGTTGTGCCAGGAGTCCTGGTTTATCTGTATCACGTATATATATCAGAGCTTTGTGGTGATGGGAGCTTGGATTGCTACTCTGTAGGTAGGCCCGAAATCATAGTGACCTCTTCAGAGCTGCTAGGTGTAGAGGGAATCTGCCCAGCTTGGCTCGACAGGCACTGTTGAAAGTGCTTCGATGGACCTGGAGAAGGCGCTTACAGAATTCCCGAACATCTCTGTCCCTACCAGGAGGACAACTCTCTATCCATCCTTCTCCCCCTCTTCAGCCGATCCATGCTAAATAGACGGGATGCAGCTGGTGTGGGTAGTACCCTCTATAGAACAGGCAACCATCTACTTTTCCTCTTTCTCAGCCTCCTTCTTCTCATTTTCACCCATTCCACACTGCTAATGTGTCGCCATGGGCAAGCCAGGGGACACAGATAACAACACACACGCAACCCACATTCCCTGTAGGTACACCAGCTAACCCACAAATCCTTGTTGCCTTCCTCCAGAGGCTGATGATTCACACCAGGGGGTGGAGCCAGGCGGTTGGTGTCCGCCCACCAAGGAGATCACAGCTCTGGAGGCAGGAAGTTCCAGGTTGTTCAGCCAGGGAGGAGGAAGGAGTAGGAGGTGAACGGAGTGTAGCTCAGGAGGGAGCTAGAGTGAAACAGCAGTGAAAGTGACAGAAAGCCTGAAGTTGGTCTGTGGCTGTGTGCCCAGACGGAGTCAGCAAGGTCAGCAGACAGTGGTGAAGATCTGCAGTGGGTCTGTCTGGAGGTTGCTGGAAGGACCACGGAGGCTGTGTGTATCCGGGGGTCTGGAGCAGTATACAAAGGGCAGTCAGCACCAGAGCAGGGGCTTCTCGGATCCCAGCAAGGCTTGGAGTCGCTGTAAATTGCTAAATCCGTTAGTGAAGGGGACGTAGATCCCCCAACAAGCAAGTCCTGATTGACGGCAAAGGTCCAACCACAACGGGGAAACACCGCCACCGCCAAGGCACCAGTTTCCCAGGGCCGGCGCCTGCGGGCAAAGTGTGGAGCTCCTCCGGCACAGATTGCAGTCGGGGAGCGGGTAACTGGTGGGAATCCACCGCTACCAAACAGACATTTCAAAGGTGCAGGGAAGAGACCGTCACCGCTAACTGCAGGGAACCGCAGCACCGTGAACCGTCCGAGGGACCCGTCCAACCAGCCGTTTGTTTACCGAGAACTGTGTCGTGTTTACTGGCTGAGTGAGTACCTCAGTGCCGTAAGGCACAGCGCTGCCCCTGCGCCCCTGCACCCCACTGGGCCCCGGGATCACCAACCCCTACCCACGGAGGGGCAACACAACAACTGGCTGCTCCACATCACCATCCCCGGGATCCCCACATTGAGCAGCGGTGGTGAAATCACCACAACCGTGGGTGGCGTCACGAACTATAACAATCCCCACACCCAACAAACACCCCCTTTCACTCACGGGCGAGGAGTGTCGCTCGAGAAACTCCGGGATCCGGCCCACCGCTCGAGCCACCACTGAGCAGCTGCCGGACCCGAGCAGAAGGGGTGAGCGCGGTGTGCTGACACCCTCCTCCCCGCCCGCGACACTAAGATGAGGTTGGGTTGAATAGCATTATCCTGTGTACTTTCTTCCTCCATATCCACCTGGTCACATACAAAACTTCGATTTGAACTGTGAACAGCGAGTGTTTGAATAAACAAATAAATTGTACGGTTATGCTGATGATAATGTCATCATCATGGCTCATCATCTTGGTTAATTTCTCAAAATTTTGTGGAACTGCACAGATGTCAGACATCCATGCACACTCTGATTCTTATGGGCAGAGACTGACCGGTATACCGACAGACATGTTGTAGCTGGTATTCAACTACTCCCCTCTGCTGCTCACAATGCCTTGTCATTATGTGTTATGTGAAGTTTTAGCGCATGGGCTGATTTTACACCATTTAATGAGCTGGCACTTGCAAACGCTGCTGCAGCACTGCTAAAATTGGCGGCATCTGTAGCTGACTTGCGGAAATGGGTGCACACTGGCGTACCTTCACAAGCAGCTTACAGAAATCCAGGTAGGTTTTCAGAAATTGCTGAACAACTGAGTTCAGCACGTAGACCAGGCATGGTACATGTGTGAGCTAGCCAAGCTTCAGAGCTTTCACCAGGTTGTGGCCATTATCACACATGATGTCTGTTCTTTTAGAGCTTTCCACAACTCTGTTGCGGTGTCCTGCTTGTCACCTAAAAAAAATCATTTCTGCAGTCTTTTGCCACTTCACTGAGGCAGTGCTTCCAGCTTGTGGCTGATATAGACGACAATTCAGAGATGGAGGTCTTGGGGCTTCTTTGGATGTTCTGTCAGTGAGGACACTTCTTACTGCTTCCCTTGACTTCTCCAATGTGGGCCTCAACCCTGCTCACCGCGACTCTGTCTGGCAATAGCAAAGCTTCCATCCGTTCTTCTATGGCCTCATGGCGGCGTACAGTTCCATTGGCAGTGATCAAGTCTCTTGCCTTCCATACAGAGTAGATGCTGGCTGCCATCTTGCAGGCTTCAGCCAGAGCACATACATCTGCTTCTTCACAGACAGGCATGCGGGTAGCGACTGCTCTATCAGCACAGCGTCTTCTGCTACCACCACCATACCCATGTGGAACCGTCTTCTTGATGCACATCTTGATCCATCCGCAAAGGGGTTAAGTCAGGGTGCAAAGGTGTATCCGTCACTGTATCGAATCCAGAGTTTCCTCAGCTATGCCAGAGTCGACTACCTCTTCCACCAAGGTGTCAGAGGTGGGACACTCCTCCCCCCTTGGAAGAGGGAGAAGTTTAGCAGGATTAAGGACCGCACACCGGGAGATGGTGACTTTGTCAGGGAGCAGTGATGTCATACAGGCATTGATCTTCAACTGGTGCTTTAGGTAGGTGTCCAATCTGGCTGAGTAGTATTCAAAGGGCTGCTGTCTTCCTCCATGACAAACAGGTAGAATGACTTCTGGGCTGGAGATGACGTGACGATACTCTTCAGGTGACTGTGACTGTAACTCAGGTGACTGTGACTGTAACTCAGGTGACTGTTACTGCTGCACATCTGTATGTGGGGTGATCTTGTAAGCTGCTAGATTCATCTCCAGACATCTTGCCACTTGAAGGAGGATGTCTTGGTCCTTACCAGCTGTAGTTTGTATGTGGGCTCTCGGAGACCTGATACAAAGGACTATACCCAGGTTTGTAAGAAAGAGCAATGAGTGTAACTTGGGGTCAGGAGAACACTGAAATTCTAAAAACTAAGACTCCCTAAAACCCCGGGGAAAGAGAAAAGAGCACTAGAGGGTTTGGAAACTACCAAGCAGCACCCCCTGACTACATATACACAACTAGGAAAAAGCAGTGGAGCGTATCTACTCTACCTCTCCTGTGCTGACCCTGACCCTGGGGGCCCTGCACTCTCCCTCATCCCGACGGTAGACCTGATGGTGGTCAGGGTCGGGCCTCCAGCGTATCCCTCTCTCCTGTCAGACCCTGCAAACTAAGACACAAAGGATTACTGGGTGCTGCCAACGAAAACCCTAATATATGCCAACTCCTGATGATCAATGTCCCCTTGGGACCACATGATCCTCCACCCTCTCTATCAGGGAACAAGATCTTGTGCAAGATACCAGGCAGGATAATATACAAGTGAAAATATCTCAAACTAGGCTAAGCATCAACTGCCATAGGCAGAAAAATATTCACTGTCCACCAGGACTAATAGTGAGCAGTCTATATGGTTCTACTAAATTGTATACTAGATACAGCAAAAACAAACATGCAAAAGTGAAGGGAAAAGGTTTCCACAGGGCTATCAGCAATAACCTCTGCTAAGGTTCATTAGTGGGAACACAATGGGGCGCAACTGCATATATGACCAAAAACGGAGTGTGTGTTTCAGGTCCCTATGTCCCCCCCCTGCAACCTCTGCTGCATCAGCAATAAACAGAGCAGTGGCTTTGGCTGCTGAAACAAAAATGGGGAACTGGGTGTCGGCTGGACTAAAATGGCGTCAAAAGATGAACTATGTAGTGTCTGAGTTAAAACGGCCGCTAAAGATAATTACCGATAAGAAACAGCTGCTAAAAGAGGAAGTAGGTGTTGGCCAAAAATGGCGTCTGAAGAGGCCTGGGAGGGAGTGACATGGATTGTGACATCTACATTCAGGAGGCATTCAATCTGTCACTGGGAATACGGATTATATAGGGACCCCTGGGCTGACCCTGTAGCTAGGGACCCTGTGCTTGCCCTCATCTCGACGGTAGACCTAATGGTGGTCAGGGTGTGAAGCCCCACAGGTGTAGTGTCAGTGCATTACCTTCAGGGACTCCACTCGGCTGGATCTTGTCACAGGTAGGAGATCTTCTATTTGTCGTGACGCCACTCTCAGTATTGCGGTCAGTGGGGACCGCCACTGCAGGTTGAGGGTCGCCTGGGGCTGATGGTGTGTGCAGTCAGTTGGGATAGCCTCCTGAGAGTGAGGCAAGCCCCAGGGCCCTGTGTAGGTGTGTAGAACCACAAGGCGCAGAATAACTCCACACAAGCAGGATGTCTTTCAGGGGTTTTACTCACAGTTGATGGCAGGGTGAGTAACCCGGGCGTAGCTGGGATGAACCAGGCTGGAACCAGGTATCCTTCAGGCTGACTTCTGATGGTGACTACCAACTCGCCTTCCTTAGCCCTTAGTGGTTTGGGGTAACCCCGACTTTTAGTCCCTATGGGGGTCACCCAGGGAAGTTGCTGAAGCCTCTCTCCCCTTCGTTTGCCGTTTGCTTGTTGCCTGGACCAGATCACTCCAGCTGCTTGCCTCCTGTGAACTATGGGCCCTAACTGTGGCTACGTGGCTGCGGCTTTTGGGTGTTGTGGTGTGGGCTTTGAGGGCCCCACACCGGCAGGTTTAGCAAGGAAAGGTGGATCTATCCCCGCTCCGGGATCTGCCGCCCGTTTGGGCCTGGTACTCCCTAGCAGTCTCCTTACTTCCCACTCTGTGCTCTCTCTCTAGCTGGAGATGGGTTTCGGGTAGCACTCCTAGGTGACCGTTCTCCCCCGTCGGTAGCCACTGCGCGGGCGCTGTCAGACTGCAACAGCCCCAGGGGTAGGGGTCAGCTCCTCTCGGAGCTCCCTGGACTCTGCACTGCACTGAACCGGCTCACTGCTCCTCCTCTCCTGTTCTTGCCTACGCCACCTAGCAACCAGGCTCTCTTACCACACCCATTGAGAGGAGATGGAGGCTTTTGGCCCCCTCCACTATTCCAGTGGAGGTGAAGGCTTTTCCCCCTCCTGGGATCCCCAGGGGTCCTCTCATAGGTACATGTGTGAGACCTGATCACTATGCGCCTGTGTAGTCACACCTCGGTCAGCCTTCTGGATTACCTGTATTGTACTGTCCCCAGCATGGGTGCAGTACTCAGTGGTGCCTGACCAGGTCAGGGGCGCCACATTCCCCCTTAGTTATCACCAGCACGTCCTCGGGCTGCAAGACAACATTTTAAAATGCATAAAACATTAAAACATGTAAAACATTTTTTAAAAGCACCAGGTACCATACATCACCACCCTCCACCCACAAGTCCGTTAACCCACCCAAAACCCTCTCACGTTGGCCGCGCCTTCAGCCACTTCGGGCAGGATGTAGAGGCGGCTTTCATGGTCTGGTGGTCTTCAGGGTATACCTGGCCTGGTGGAGCCGCGCCTTCAGCCTCTTCTGGCAGGATGTAGAGGCGGCCTCCACAGTTGGTGCTGACCAAGTACCCTCTTTGTGGTGGAGAGCCAGGCCCCATAAACAGGCATGCTCTCTGGTTGCAGGTGAGCCAAGGCCCTATATACGGACGTGCTCCCTGGTTGCAGACGAGCCAAGCCCCTAAACAGGCTGGCTCTGGTGGTGGTGGTGCCCTCTGGTGTAACTATTTACACTGCGAGAGTTTGTGGCTATAGCCAGTTCATAGCCTTAAGGTTCATTTCTCACATTAGTTTATGTGGGCACATACTTAAACTTTAAAACGTTGCAAAAACTTCAAAACTGGTAACTTGCTTTACTTTACATGAACTTTATGCAGACTCCTCCTCACCAGGGCTTGGGCCTGTAGGGCTGCGGCACCTGTTGCTTCCTTGACCTCTTTCTTCGTCTGTGGTAGTCTCATCAGTAGGTTCTTTCTCTGTTCCTTTTCTATCTTCTTCTGTGCCTGTGGCTTTTCCTTTAGGACATGGCGTTACATCTAGCGCATACCAGCCTCTTTCGCCTTGATGCATGGTAAACTGCACTGTGTCTCCCATTCTCAGGTTTCTTCCAGGATGTCCTCTGGGCAAGTGGGCTCTGACGTCTCGTCTATTGACAAAAATGCCCTCTTTCATACCTGATGCCACTATAAAGCCGTATCCGCTCTTCAAGTTAAAGTCTTCCACAATTCCTCTACAAAGGGGTCCTCTGACCTGTGCTTTGGCTCTTCTCAGGAACCGTTTTTCTTCTAAGTCTCGGGCCATGACTTCTCTCTGCTCTGGGGATGGCGGTGCAGGGGAAAACTGGGTTCTGCTACGGCGCCGTGTCTTGCGGGCTGGATTCTGCGAGGTACAGCTTACAAGCTCCCAGGTGAGGCTTTTGGGCAGATCTTCTTCAGCAGACGGTGTTAGGTCTTCCTCGTCCCAGCGGGAATACGGCAGCATTTCTGGCTCGGGGTATGGATCCACTGCTGGTGGCTCCTGAGTCAGCTCCTCAGCTTCCTGGCCTCCCCTCCCCCTTAGTTCTTCTGAGCACTCCTTTGGTGGCAGTGCTGGGGATGGACTTTCTTCAGCAGGCCCAGGCGGGGGACTCTTTGGCGTAGTTGCTGCAGGGGTGGCCGGAATCCTCTTGGGGGTGTGCGGAGGGAGCATGTACTGATCCACCATCTCCTGTGGGAACTTGGCCTCCATGTCAGCCTTCAGCTGCCAGTATGCGGGGTCCTCACCTATCAGGGACTTCCTTGCAGGGACTTCCTTGGACTGGGGAGCGGTGTCTGCTCTGGCCTTGCAGGCCGGGGAAAATGGTGATGCAATCTTATCTTGGCGGGCCACGCCCGGCATGGCGGCGGCCTGGTCTTGGCGGGCCGCGCCCTGCATGGCGGCGGCCTGGATCGGCGTCGCTGTCGCGATGGGATCGGTGCAGGCTGGGCTGGGCGTCGCTGCAGCGATCGGAGCTTGGCGGGCCGCACCTGACGGGGCTGCGGCCTGGTTCAGCACCTCACTTGCGGCGCGGACGAGCGTTGCGGCTGCGGTAGGGTCTCGGCGGGCCGGGCCTAGCATGGCGGCGGCCTGGGTCAGCGTCACACCTGCGGCGCGGATGAGGGTCGCGGTGGCAGCCGGTTCTCTGCGGGCCGGACTGGGCGTCGCTGCAGGGACCGGGTCTTGGTGGGCCGAGCAGGGCATCGCTGCGGCGGCCTGAGCTTGGCGGGCTGCACCTGGCGTGGCTGCGGCCTGCTTCAGCGTCGCCGCGCCGGACGCCTCTTCAGGGACCGCGGACGTGGCAGCAGGGGTCGGGGCACTCGCGCTGGCAGGGGCATCACTGGACTCACCCATCGGTGGCAGCATCGGGGTCTGAGTCGTCACCGCCCGGTCTGGCACTCGGCGCGCGGCTCTCTCTTCATAGGCCTGAACCGCCGCGGTCATTCCCAGGAACTCCGCACGTCCCTCTCTGATCAGCCTTCCGACCCTGGCCTCCAGTTGATCGCAGAACTCGGCGAGCTCCCGACACCACCAGGCAGCGGAGCCTGGCTCTGGGTCTCTGCATTCAGACGCCATTTTCTCTAACAACAAGCTGCTGGCTTCTTTTCCGTTCCGCCGTCTCTGGACGCTTCCGCTCTCTTCACAAGCGAGGTCAGAACTCTGCAGGGGATCTCTGGGTAGCCACACCTCTTCGTGGGCGGTAACTTCTCCCAGCGCGGGCTGCTGTTGTTTTTCAGCGCGCTTTTCATGGTGGCAATATGGCGGCGCTTCCAATTTTTCAAGCGGACCGCCCAGGCACATGGTCACCTGTCTGGACAGGTCTAGTCCTTATCCTGTTCGTGACGCCAGATGTGAAGCCCCACAGGTGTAGTGTCAGTGCATTACCTTCAGGGACTCCACTCGGCTGGATCTTGTCACAGGTAGGAGATCTTCTATTTGTCGTGACGCCACTCTCAGTATTGCGGTCAGTGGGGACCGCCACTGCAGGTTGAGGGTCGCCTGGGGCTGATGGTGTGTGCAGTCAGTTGGGATAGCCTCCTGAGAGTGAGGCAAGCCCCAGGGCCCTGTGTAGGTGTGTAGAACCACAAGGCGCAGAATAACTCCACACAAGCAGGATGTCTTTCAGGGGTTTTACTCACAGTTGATGGCAGGGTGAGTAACCCGGGCGTAGCTGGGATGAACCAGGCTGGAACCAGGTATCCTTCAGGCTGACTTCTGATGGTGACTACCAACTCGCCTTCCTTAGCCCTTAGTGGTTTGGGGTAACCCCGACTTTTAGTCCCTATGGGGGTCACCCAGGGAAGTTGCTGAAGCCTCTCTCCCCTTCGTTTGCCGTTTGCTTGTTGCCTGGACCAGATCACTCCAGCTGCTTGCCTCCTGTGAACTATGGGCCCTAACTGTGGCTACGTGGCTGCGGCTTTTGGGTGTTGTGGTGTGGGCTTTGAGGGCCCCACACCGGCAGGTTTAGCAAGGAAAGGTGGATCTATCCCCGCTCCGGGATCTGCCGCCCGTTTGGGCCTGGTACTCCCTAGCAGTCTCCTTACTTCCCACTCTGTGCTCTCTCTCTAGCTGGAGATGGGTTTCGGGTAGCACTCCTAGGTGACCGTTCTCCCCCGTCGGTAGCCACTGCGCGGGCGCTGTCAGACTGCAACAGCCCCAGGGGTAGGGGTCAGCTCCTCTCGGAGCTCCCTGGACTCTGCACTGCACTGAACCGGCTCACTGCTCCTCCTCTCCTGTTCTTGCCTACGCCACCTAGCAACCAGGCTCTCTTACCACACCCCTTGAGAGGAGATGGAGGCTTTTGGCCCCCTCCACTATTCCAGTGGAGGTGAAGGCTTTTCCCCCTCCTGGGATCCCCAGGGGTCCTCTCATAGGTACATGTGTGAGACCTGATCACTATGCGCCTGTGTAGTCACACCTCGGTCAGCCTTCTGGATTACCTGTATTGTACTGTCCCCAGCATGGGTGCAGTACTCAGTGGTGCCTGACCAGGTCAGGGGCGCCACAAGGGCCGAGCCTCCAGCGTATCCCTATCTCCTGTCAGACCCTGATAACTATCCCCATACCATACCCCACCCAGGGCTGGGCAAGAAATCTACATTCAGGACAGGAAATAATGGGGTGGGCTTACGTGGACACAGTGCTCCGCAGACAGCACACAAGTCCACCCTATATATCACCTTATATCAGTTACTAGATTCAGAATTACATCTCTTCAAATCATCTCAATCTTTCACTATATTGACATTCAATATCACATCCTGTACCTTCAATCAATTCTCATCTAATTTCCCCCCTTGGGAGAATTCTCTTTCTTCAACATACGTGTGTCACTTACAATTAAACTTCACAGAACTTCATTCACAGGACTGAAATAGAAACTAACACTTCTCTTTTTTTTTCAATTTCAACCCTACGGTGTTCCACACCAAAAACTGCATACATTATACATACAAATATCTTCCAGGAAAACCTAGAGCACCAGTGTCACTTGGGTGATAATAAGGTACACGCACCCTCACTGTAACACTGTAAACCTGGTTCCATTACTAGCCAGGAAGAATCCCCAGCTTTAATTTGGGTGAGCCCATACAAATCAGTTTTGGTGGTGGGGTGAATCATTGTTAAATCATTGTCATCTTCCTGCTCCCCCTCGGTGGCTTCTGTTGCTCCAGCAACAAATAGGCCAGTGGCCTTGGGACTTAAGATGGCTGGAAAAGGGAACTAGGTGCGGCCCGACCTGAAATGATGTCTGGAGAGGCTAGGGAGGGCGTTTGGTGGGCAGGGGGACAAACTACACAAGTCCAACCCTCTGGGGACGACTTATAAGGAGGGGGGCGTTGCTTCCTAATGGGCTTGGCCCCTTCCTGAGGTGCCATTTTCTGAGCTGGTGCAATATAGAAATATCTACTATCTCCATCCCATTCCTCTTTCCATGCCAATTTTCATGCCAATTTTCTAACATCTTTTGACGTTCTATACCATGCCTCAGCATCCATAAGGAGATCTTTATCTTTCAAAATCCCTTGCTTATGTAACAAGACATCTTTCCATTCTTGCTCCTCTAATCTCCCTCTTGGCAGTGATCCTTGCCACCTTCAGGAGCGACTTCATATTTTTAACATACTTTTTACCTTTTTGCTCGCTTACTAATTCATCTGCCGTTAACTTGACAAGGGTGGACTGATTAGACCCCATGTTTAAAGGGTACACGACCTAAAACTAACACGTCAACCTGGATGTCTGGTCTGTCCCGTAGTGCACTTCCTCTTCTGGACCAGCGACTATACACATCCACAGAATACCCAGACTTCTATCCCAGTCCACAAACCCACAACACAAACGGGTTGTCCTACCAGGAAGAAGTGTCACGTGGGTGATAGAAACTAAATTCACCCTCACTATATCTTACTTCAAGTACTAGTAACCTCTGTTCACACTATATACACCTTATTTGAACGGTCCGTCCAGAACATCAATAAAAAGGGGGGTGAGCTCCGGCACACTACCTCAATGTAGTCAGACACAAAAGAGTTTCTTTTTATACTTATTTTATTTTGAAAAAAAGATTCATGCATATGATGTCCACAATTTTAACGTTTCGACCATATTTTGGTCTTCATCAAAGGGACCATCTAAATACAAATGTGAACACAAATAATTACAAAGCATATAACAAATGTACAAAAAAATCATCACATATTGTCAACGTAGGGGTTCAGTTTAGAAAAGCGGAAGGATCAATTAGGATTTATGATCATTGTAAGTAGAACATAGGAGGTGTATAATGACCATGATACCAACACCCTATCATAAAATGGAAGGTGTCCGAATGGTGAGGATAGTGTTGTACGGAGTGTAACTGATAAAGCTAACGTTACATGTGGTAGTTAGGCCAGGTGAGTTGTTACTAGGAAATGCTTCGCGGCAAGTACCGAAGGACCGTAGCTCAAGAGTATAATTAACCATATATTCTATCAAGGATACAAAACAACAACAGGTCTAAACAGCTGGATATAAATGTCAAATCCTCATTCTATATGTACCTAACATTAATACCTTAGAACTATGGATCATGTGTAATACGCCCGGCCGCTATATTAGTTCGGCTCATTCAAATTCTATAGTTAGGTGCAGCCACTGTTTCCTCTATAAGGAGACAAAGAGACATAAGTCCATGGGATCCACACACTGGATCATATTATAAGGAGAGAACTTACATGTACTCACTCTGTAACAGGGTCTAGTAAGGAAATAGGAGAGCAATATTTTGCTCCAGTATCCTATAATACATAACACAGTATATTGTGACTGTACTGATTATGTGTCTACGGACATATGACTTATATAGTGAGACCTACCAATAAGGTGCAACAGAGTAGTGTCCTTATCCTAGTTGAAACCAGTTCCTGTATACTCTAGTGTTGCATGCGGAAGTCCTCTGAGCAATAATCCCTGTCTAGTATAGGGAACCAGGCTGCAGTATATATAGTAGGTGAGGGTCTCTAATAAATGAAAGAAATTTTTTCAAAAATGAATATACTTAGCTTATCTATTAGAACTTAGAGATCATAACATAGTTGATAGACCTGTTCAGGTTCCTAAATGGTTATGGGTATCGCCCAAGGGGGACCGGACTGTCTAAATAAAGACAGAAGGAGGACATGAGTAAAGTTATATAAACAAGCCGCAAAGCATCACCCCGTAACTCACCTGAACCGTGTGAAAAGGCAACAGGACCTGCTCCCTCAGTGTGGCAGTGATGAATGCCGGCTAGTGGGGGTTTATAAAGGGGAAACCTGCACTAATCATTTCCTGTCGCATAATTGAGGAAGTGGGGTGGTGGCCCAGTGTGACGTTTGCGTTCCAAACGTCATGTGACTATCCGTTGTGTCACTTCCGGTTTCGGGTGATGTCACTTCCGGTTTGCGTTTTGCCGGTCTCAGGTGCCACTAGTGAAGAGGGGAAGGCTAGGAGGTGGGTCCTATGAGTGACGATAGTGTAGGGGGCGTCACTAATCCAAAATAAGTGGTAAATAGGTGCCGTTCTATGGGCTGCATATCAGAAAAAGTGCCCAGGAGTGCGGTATCAGTAATTCTGAAAGAAAGGAGAAATATATTAGAATCGCAAAATGGCATAGATCATTACATTTCACCATAGTTTATCATGTTTTAAACATAAGATGATCTATCTTATCTCATGTGTAAACCTATATCGATGTTATACCTCAACATGTGCACACTAATGAAGTAAACATGCCATATATGTGCACCAATGTGCTAATCTAACACCCTAAACAAAGGAATATGTACAATGTGCACATATGTATGTATACATACACTGGATTACACATGATTAGAGACCTCCAATATATTACTATACCATGTATAGAAAATCCCAATATACGTAACAGCAGGGTCCCAGGGATAATGAACATGAAGACGGGAAGGGAGAAAAGGGGGGGGGGAGTTGAGGGGTGGTTGGGGGGGGGGAGGGGGGTTAGGGGAATCTATATAAAAACCCTATCGTAATGTGAAAAAATATGGGGCCCGCAAACTATATACACTATATGATCTAAGCTATATACATCTATATACAGATCTACAAAAAAAACAGCCTGAAAGCATCCCAGATTGTTAGGTACCTAAAAGAATCATATAGAGAGTAAATTTATCAGAAGCTGTATTAACATACATCAATGAACCAAAATACTGCAGGGTGAGATCAAGAGCAGAGCCATAACGACCAATATAAGAAAAACCACTTATAGACCTGATTCGTATCTACGGTTCAGCCCGTGTGGTTCTATAGTGTCAAAAGTGTGAATCCATTTGGCTTCAACTTCCCTTAAGCGTCTAATCCTATCACCACCCCTTATTTTGGATTAGTGACGCCCCCTACACTATCGTCACTCATAGGACCCACCTCCTAGCCTTCCCCTCTTCACTAGTGGCACCTGAGACCGGCAAAACGCAAACCGGAAGTGACGTCACCCGAAACCGGAAGTGACGCAACGGATAGTCACATGACGTTTGGAACGCAAACGTCACACTGGGCCACCACCCCACTTCCTCAATTATGCGACAGGAAATGATTAGTGCAGGTTTCCCCTTTATAAACCCCCACTAGCCGGCATTCATCACTGCCACATTGAGGGAGCAGGTCCTGTTGCCTTTTCACACGGTTCAGGTGAGTTACGGGGTGATGCTTTGCGGCTTGTTTATATAACTTTACTCATGTCCTCCTTCTGTCTTTATTTAGACAGTCCGGTCCCCCTTGGGCGATACCCATAACCATTTAGGAACCTGAACAGGTCTATCAACTATGTTATGATCTCTAAGTTCTAATAGATAAGCTAAGTATATTCATTTTTGAAAAAATTTCTTTCATTTATTAGAGACCCTCACCTACTATATATACTGCAGCCTGGTTCCCTATACTAGACGGATTATTGCTCAGAGGACTTCCGCATGCAACACTAGAGTATACAGGAACTGGTTTCAACTAGGATAAGGACACTACTCTGTTGCACCTTATTGGTAGGTCTCACTATATAAGTCATATGTCCGTAGACACATAATCAGTACAGTCACAATATACTGTGTTATGTATTATAGGATACTGGAGCAAAATATTGCTCTCCTATTTCCTTACTAGACCCTGTTACAAAGTGAGTACATGTAAGTTCTCTCCTTATAATATGATCCAGTGTGTGGATCCCATGGACTTATGTCTCTTTGTCTCCTTATAGAGGAAACAGTGGCTGCACCTAACTATAGAATTTGAATGAGCCGAACTAATATAGCGGCCGGGCGTATTACACATGATCCATAGTTCTAAGGTATTAATGTTAGGTAAATATAGAATGAGGATTTGACATTTATATCCAGCTGTTTAGACCTGTTGTTGTTTTGTATCCTTGATAGAATATATGGTTAATTATACTCTTGAGCTACGGTCCTTCGGTACTTGCCGCGAAGCATTTCCTAGTAACAACTCACCTGGCCTAACTACCACAGGTAACGTTAGCTTTATCAGTTACACTCCGTACAACACTATCCTCACCATTCGGACACCTTCCATTTTATGATAGGGTGTTGGTATCATGGTCATTATACACCTCCTATGTTCTACTTACAATGATCATAAATCCTAATTGATCCTTCCGCTTTTCTAAACTGAACCCCTACGTTGACAATATGTGATGATTTTTTTGTACATTTGTTATATGCTTTGTAATTATTTGTGTTCACATTTGTATTTAGATGGTCCCTTTGATGAAGACCAAAATATGGTCGAAACGTTAAAATTGTGGACATCATATGCATGAATCTTTTTTTCAAAATAAAATAAGTATAAAAAGAAACTCTTTTGTGTCTGACTACATTGAGGTAGTGTGCCGGAGCTCTCCCCCCTTTTTAGTCTACATATTTTCTCCTGAGCACCTATATGGTGAAGCAAGGTCTTCCCTCCCTTTTGTACTTTCATTTTTGACCCTGCTCCCAACCTCAAGGCAGACGATTTTTGACATTTTAGTAACTTTTTCAGAATATCAAATAGAATCTTTGATATCCCCATGTCACAATCTCACTTTACAACTTTTTCCTATAATGAGGAAGAGACGAATAACATTATATCTAAAATAACATCTTCCAGCAATTTTTTAAGCATCCCGTCAGAGGATATACGGAAAAGAGATCTGGAGAAAGAACTACGTAGACATACGTCATTAGAACTTCATGCAATCACTTTAGCGGAATATCACCGCACGAAAAGGATCCCGCGGGGTCTCAGAGTGGCATTAAGACCAACCCTCTTTTCCGAGAATATTGAGTTTTGTGATCGGTTTGAGGCAATTATTAACAAATGCTCCATGGATATTATCGTTCTAACAATAGATTTCTTACAGAAAGAAATTAGCCTTGTATCCGACAACTAGAGTTGAGCGCGGTTCGTGGTTCGTGGTTCTCCAGTTCGCGGCTCGAGTGATTTTGGGGCATGTTCTAGATCGAACTAGAACTCGAGCTTTTTGCAAAAGCTCGATAGTTCTAGAAACGTTCGAGAACGGTTCTAGCAGCCAAAAAACAGCTAAATCCTAGCTTGGTTTCTGCTGTAATAGTGTAAGTCACTCTGTGAATCAAACTATTATCACATTTCAGTGTATAGTGTGCGTGAACAGCGCCTTCAGATCACTGCTGTTTCTATAATGGCGATCGCCATTTTTTTTTTTTTTTTTCTTGTCTTCCTTCCCTAAGCGCGCGCGTCTTGTGGGGCGGGCCAGCATGTCAGCCAATCACAGACACACACACACCTAAGTGGACTTTGAGCCAGAGAAGCAACGGCATGTGTGATAGGATCTGCATGTCACATGTCCCTGCATTATAAAACCGGACATTTTCTTCACGAACGCCATTATCTGCCTTCTGCGTCTTTGGTGTCAGACATCAGTGTCGCAGCTCCGTCCTCCTGAGTCCTATAGCCGATACAGCTGTATGCGCTGCATACACAGCGTTAGACAGCTTAGGGAGAGCACATTCTAGCAGTCCTTTTAAGGGCTCAAAGCGGCAGGGTCAGAGAGCCATAAGTGACAGGTCCTGCAAACAGCAACAGCGTCTGTGTAGCCCAGGTCAGGGATTTCCTCCCTGCATTTCACCATTAGGAGGGAATAGAAAGGCAGGCTTCCATTCCTCTACCCAGAGCACCACAATCCTGCCACTGTACCCTCTTGTCCTCTGCACACTCCAACTCATTCTAAGTAAGCCATTATACTAGCAAACACTCAGTGTACCTAGTGGCATCCTAAACGTGGCTATTGGACTTTGCTATAGTCCCACTAGTGCAAAGACATTAGCAGAGCACATCTGCCTGCATTGCACACTCCAAGTTTTTTAAACTAAGCAATTTTACTAGCAAACACTCAGTGTACCTAGTGGCATCCTATACGTGGCTATTGGACTTTGCTATAGTCCCACTAGTGCAAAGACATTTGCAGAGCACGTCTGCCTGCATTGCACACTACAACTTTTTTAAACTAAGCAATTTTACTAGCAAACACTCAGTGTACCTAGTGGCATCCTATACGTGGCTATTGGACTTTGCTATAGTCCCACTAGTGCCAAGACATTTGCAGAGCGCATCTGCCTGCGTTGCACACTCCAACTAATTATAACGAAGCCATTATACTAGCAAACACTCAGTGTACCTAGTGGCATCCTATACGTGGCTATTGGACTTTGCTATAGTCCCACTAGTGCAAAGACATTAGCAGAGCACATCTGCCTGCATTGCACACTCCAAGTTTTTTAAACTAAGCAATTTTACTAGCAAACACTCAGTGTACCTAGTGGCATCCTATACGTGGCTATTGGACTTTGCTATAGTCCCACTAGTGCAAAGACATTTGCAGAGCACGTCTGCCTGCATTGCACACTACAACTTTTTTAAACTAAGCAATTTTACTAGCAAACACTCAGTGTACCTAGTGGCATCCTATACGTGGCTATTGGACTTTGCTATAGTCCCACTAGTGCAAAGACATTTGCAGAGCACGTCTGCCTGCATTGCACACTACAACTTTTTTAAACTAAGCAATTTTACTAGCAAACACTCAGTGTACCTAGTGGCATCCTATACGTGGCTATTGGACTTTGCTATAGTCCCACTAGTGCCAAGACATTTGCAGAGCGCATCTGCCTGCGTTGCACACTCCAACTAATTATAACGAAGCCATTATACTAGCAAACACTCAGTGTACCTAGTGGCATCCTATACGTGGCTATTGGACTTTTGTCAATTCACAGTATTGGAACGTTATTTGCATGACATCTGCCTGCATTGCACACTCTAACTTTTTTAAACTCAGCCATTATACTAGCAAACACTCACTGTACCTAGTTGTATCCTAAACGTGGCTATTGTACTTTTGTCAATTCACAGTATTGGAACGTTATTTGCAGGACATCTGCCTGCCTTGCACACTCAAACTTTTTTAAACTCAGCCATTATACTAGCAAACACTCACTGTACCTAGTTGTATCCTAAACGTGGCTATTGTACTTTTGTCAATTCACAGTATTGGAACGTTATTTGCAGGACGTCTGCCTGCATTGCACACTCAAACTTTTTTAAACTCAGCCATTATACTAGCAAACACTCACTGTACCTAGTTGTATCCTAAACGTGGCTATTGTACTTTTGTCAATTCACAGTATTGGAACGTTATTTGCAGCACGTCTGCCTGCATTGCACACTCAAACTTTTTTAAACCCAGCCATTATACTAGCAAACACTCACTGTACCTAGTTGTATCCTAAACGTGGCTATTGTACTTTTGTCAATTCACAGTATTGGAACGTTATTTGCAGGACATCTGCCTGCCTTGCACACTCAAACTTTTTTAAACTCAGCCATTATACTAGCAAACACTCACTGTACCTAGTTGTATCCTAAACGTGGCTATTGTACTTTTGTCAATTCACAGTATTGGAACGTTATTTGCAGCACGTCTGCCTGCATTGCACACTCAAACTTTTTTAAACTCAGCCATTATACTAGCAAACACTCACTGTACCTAGTTGTATCCTAAACGTGGCTATTGTACTTTTGTCAATTCACAGTATTGGAACGTTATTTGCAGCACGTCTGCCTGCATTGCACACTCAAACTTTTTTAAACTCAGCCATTATACTAGCAAACACTCACTGTACCTAGTTGTATCCTAAACGTGGCTATTGTACTTTTGTCAATTCACAGTATTGGAACGTTATTTGCAGGACGTCTGCCTGCATTGCACACTCTAACTTTTTTAAACTCAGCCATTATACTAGCAAACACTCACTGTACCTAGTTGTATCCTAAACGTGGCTATTGTACTTTTGTCAATTCACAGTATTGGAACGTTATTTGCAGGACATCTGCCTGCCTTGCACACTCAAACTTTTTTAAACTCAGCCATTATACTAGCAAACACTCACTGTACCTAGTTGTATCCTAAACGTGGCTATTGTACTTTTGTCAATTCACAGTATTGGAACGTTATTTGCAGCACGTCTGCCTGCATTGCACACTCAAACTTTTTTAAACTCAGCCATTATACTAGCAAACACTCACTGTACCTAGTTGTATCCTAAACGTGGCTATTGTACTTTTGTCAATTCACAGTATTGGAACGTTATTTGCAGCACGTCTGCCTGCATTGCACACTCAAACTTTTTTAAACTCAGCCATTATACTAGCAAACACTCACTGTACCTAGTTGTATCCTAAACGTGGCTATTGTACTTTTGTCAATTCACAGTATTGGAACGTTATTTGCAGGACGTCTGCCTGCATTGCACACTCAAACTTTTTTAAACTCAGCCATTATACTAGCAAACACTCACTGTACCTAGTTGTATCCTAAACGTGGCTATTGTACTTTTGTCAATTCACAGTATTGGAACGTTATTTGCAGCACGTCTGCCTGCATTGCACACTCAAACTTTTTTAAACTCAGCCATTATACTAGCAAACACTCACTGTACCTAGTTGTATCCTAAACGTGGCTATTGTACTTTTGTCAATTCACAGTATTGGAACGTTATTTGCAGGACATCTGCCTGCCTTGCACACTCAAACTTTTTTAAACTCAGCCATTATACTAGCAAACACTCACTGTACCTAGTTGTATCGTAAACGTGGCTATTGTACTTTTGTCAATTCACAGTATTGGAACGTTATTTGCAGGACGTCTGCCTGCATTGCACACTCAAACTTTTTTAAACTCAGCCATTATACTAGCAAACACTCACTGTACCTAGTTGTATCCTAAACGTGGCTATTGTACTTTTGTCAATTCACAGTATTGGAACGTTATTTGCAGCTTGTCTGCCTGCATTGCACACTCAAACTTTTTTAAACTCAGCCATTATACTAGCAAACACTCACTGTACCTAGTTGTATCCTAAACGTGGCTATTGTACTTTTGTCAATTCACAGTATTGGAACGTTATTTGCAGCACGTCTGCCTGCATTGCACACTCAAACTTTTTTAAACTCAGCCATTATACTAGCAAACACTCACTGTACCTAGTTGTATCCTAAACGTGGCTATTGTACTTTTGTCAATTCACAGTATTGGAACGTTATTTGCAGGACGTCTGCCTGCATTGCACACTCAAACTTTTTTAAACTCAGCCATTATACTAGCAAACACTCACTGTACCTAGTTGTATCCTAAACGTGGCTATTGTACTTTTGTCAATTCACAGTATTGGAACGTTATTTGCAGCACGTCTGCCTGCATTGCACACTCAAACTTTTTTAAACTCAGCCATTATACTAGCAAACACTCACTGTACCTAGTTGTATCCTAAACGTGGCTATTGTACTTTTGTCAATTCACAGTATTGGAACGTTATTTGCAGGACATCTGCCTGCATTGCACACTCAAACTTTTTTAAACTCAGCCATTATACTAGCAAACACTCACTGTACCTAGTTGTATCCTAAACGTGGCTATTGTACTTTTGTCAATTCACAGTATTGGAACGTTATTTGCAGCACGTCTGCCTGCATTGCACACTCAAACTTTTTTAAACTCAGCCATTATACTAGCAAACACTCACTGTACCTAGTTGTATCCTAAACGTGGCTATTGTACTTTTGTCAATTCACAGTATTGGAACGTTATTTGCAGCACGTCTGCCTGCATTGCACACTCAAACTTTTTTAAACTCAGCCATTATACTAGCAAACACTCACTGTACCTAGTTGTATCCTAAACGTGGCTATTGTACTTTTGTCAATTCACAGTATTGGAACGTTATTTGCAGCACGTCTGCCTGCATTGCACACTCAAACTTTTTTAAACTCAGCCATTATACTAGCAAACACTCACTGTACCTAGTTGTATCCTAAACGTGGCTATTGTACTTTTGTCAATTCACAGTATTGGAACGTTATTTGCAGCACGTCTGCCTGCATTGCACACTCAAACTTTTTTAAACTCAGCCATTATACTAGCAAACACTCACTGTACCTAGTTGTATCCTAAACGTGGCTATTGTACTTTTGTCAATTCACAGTATTGGAACGTTATTTGCAGCACGTCTGCCTGCATTGCACACTCAAACTTTTTTAAACTCAGCCATTATACTAGCAAACACTCACTGTACCTAGTTGTATCCTAAACGTGGCTATTGTACTTTTGTCAATTCACAGTATTGGAACGTTATTTGCAGCACGTCTGCCTGCATTGCACACTCAAACTTTTTTAAACTCAGCCATTATACTAGCAAACACTCACTGTACCTAGTTGTATCCTAAACGTGGCTATTGTACTTTTGTCAATTCACAGTATTGGAACGTTATTTGCAGCACGTCTGCCTGCATTGCACACTCAAACTTTTTTAAACTCAGCCATTATACTAGCAAACACTCACTGTACCTAGTTGTATCCTAAACGTGGCTATTGTACTTTTGTCAATTCACAGTATTGGAACGTTATTTGCAGGACATCTGCCTGCCTTGCACACTCAAACTTTTTTAAACTCAGCCATTATACTAGCAAACACTCACTGTACCTAGTTGTATCCTAAACGTGGCTATTGTACTTTTGTCAATTCACAGTATTGGAACGTTATTTGCAGCACGTCTGCCTGCATTGCACACTCAAACTTTTTTAAACTCAGCCATTATACTAGCAAACACTCACTGTACCTAGTTGTATCCTAAACGTGGCTATTGTACTTTTGTCAATTCACAGTATTGGAACGTTATTTGCAGCACGTCTGCCTGCATTGCACACTCAAACTTTTTTAAACTCAGCCATTATACTAGCAAACACTCACTGTACCTAGTTGTATCCTAAACGTGGCTATTGTACTTTTGTCAATTCACAGTATTGGAACGTTATTTGCAGGACGTCTGCCTGCATTGCACACTCAAACTTTTTTAAACTCAGCCATTATACTAGCAAACACTCACTGTACCTAGTTGTATCCTAAACGTGGCTATTGTACTTTTGTCAATTCACAGTATTGGAACGTTATTTGCAGCACGTCTGCCTGCATTGCACACTCAAACTTTTTTAAACTCAGCCATTATACTAGCAAACACTCACTGTACCTAGTTGTATCCTAAACGTGGCTATTGTACTTTTGTCAATTCACAGTATTGGAACGTTATTTGCAGGACATCTGCCTGCCTTGCACACTCAAACTTTTTTAAACTCAGCCATTATACTAGCAAACACTCACTGTACCTAGTTGTATCGTAAACGTGGCTATTGTACTTTTGTCAATTCACAGTATTGGAACGTTATTTGCAGGACGTCTGCCTGCATTGCACACTCAAACTTTTTTAAACTCAGCCATTATACTAGCAAACACTCACTGTACCTAGTTGTATCCTAAACGTGGCTATTGTACTTTTGTCAATTCACAGTATTGGAACGTTATTTGCAGCTTGTCTGCCTGCATTGCACACTCAAACTTTTTTAAACTCAGCCATTATACTAGCAAACACTCACTGTACCTAGTTGTATCCTAAACGTGGCTATTGTACTTTTGTCAATTCACAGTATTGGAACGTTATTTGCAGCACGTCTGCCTGCATTGCACACTCAAACTTTTTTAAACTCAGCCATTATACTAGCAAACACTCACTGTACCTAGTTGTATCCTAAACGTGGCTATTGTACTTTTGTCAATTCACAGTATTGGAACGTTATTTGCAGGACGTCTGCCTGCATTGCACACTCAAACTTTTTTAAACTCAGCCATTATACTAGCAAACACTCACTGTACCTAGTTGTATCCTAAACGTGGCTATTGTACTTTTGTCAATTCACAGTATTGGAACGTTATTTGCAGCACGTCTGCCTGCATTGCACACTCAAACTTTTTTAAACTCAGCCATTATACTAGCAAACACTCACTGTACCTAGTTGTATCCTAAACGTGGCTATTGTACTTTTGTCAATTCACAGTATTGGAACGTTATTTGCAGGACATCTGCCTGCATTGCACACTCAAACTTTTTTAAACTCAGCCATTATACTAGCAAACACTCACTGTACCTAGTTGTATCCTAAACGTGGCTATTGTACTTTTGTCAATTCACAGTATTGGAACGTTATTTGCAGCACGTCTGCCTGCATTGCACACTCAAACTTTTTTAAACTCAGCCATTATACTAGCAAACACTCACTGTACCTAGTTGTATCCTAAACGTGGCTATTGTACTTTTGTCAATTCACAGTATTGGAACGTTATTTGCAGCACGTCTGCCTGCATTGCACACTCAAACTTTTTTAAACTCAGCCATTATACTAGCAAACACTCACTGTACCTAGTTGTATCCTAAACGTGGCTATTGTACTTTTGTCAATTCACAGTATTGGAACGTTATTTGCAGCACGTCTGCCTGCATTGCACACTCAAACTTTTTTAAACTCAGCCATTATACTAGCAAACACTCACTGTACCTAGTTGTATCCTAAACGTGGCTATTGTACTTTTGTCAATTCACAGTATTGGAACGTTATTTGCAGCACGTCTGCCTGCATTGCACACTCAAACTTTTTTAAACTCAGCCATTATACTAGCAAACACTCACTGTACCTAGTTGTATCCTAAACGTGGCTATTGTACTTTTGTCAATTCACAGTATTGGAACGTTATTTGCAGCACGTCTGCCTGCATTGCACACTCAAACTTTTTTAAACTCAGCCATTATACTAGCAAACACTCACTGTACCTAGTTGTATCCTAAACGTGGCTATTGTACTTTTGTCAATTCACAGTATTGGAACGTTATTTGCAGCACGTCTGCCTGCATTGCACACTCAAACTTTTTTAAACTCAGCCATTATACTAGCAAACACTCACTGTACCTAGTTGTATCCTAAACGTGGCTATTGTACTTTTGTCAATTCACAGTATTGGAACGTTATTTGCAGCACGTCTGCCTGCATTGCACACTCAAACTTTTTTAAACTCAGCCATTATACTAGCAAACACTCACTGTACCTAGTTGTATCCTAAACGTGGCTATTGTACTTTTGTCAATTCACAGTATTGGAACGTTATTTGCAGCACGTCTGCCTGCATTGCACACTCAAACTTTTTTAAACTCAGCCATTATACTAGCAAACACTCACTGTACCTAGTTGTATCCTAAACGTGGCTATTGTACTTTTGTCAATTCACAGTATTGGAACGTTATTTGCAGGACATCTGCCTGCCTTGCACACTCAAACTTTTTTAAACTCAGCCATTATACTAGCAAACACTCACTGTACCTAGTTGTATCCTAAACGTGGCTATTGTACTTTTGTCAATTCACAGTATTGGAACGTTATTTGCAGGACGTCTGCCTGCATTGCACACTCAAACTTTTTTAAACTCAGCCATTATACTAGCAAACACTCACTGTACCTAGTTGTATCCTAAACGTGGCTATTGTACTTTTGTCAATTCACAGTATTGGAACGTTATTTGCAGGACGTCTGCCTGCATTGCACACTCAAACTTTTTTAAACTCAGCCATTATACTAGCAAACACTCACTGTACCTAGTTGTATCCTAAACGTGGCTATTGTACTTTTGTCAATTCACAGTATTGGAACGTTATTTGCAGGACATCTGCCTGCCTTGCACACTCAAACTTTTTTAAACTCAGCCATTATACTAGCAAACACTCACTGTACCTAGTTGTATCGTAAACGTGGCTATTGTACTTTTGTCAATTCACAGTATTGGAACGTTATTTGCAGGACGTCTGCCTGCATTGCACACTCAAACTTTTTTAAACTCAGCCATTATACTAGCAAACACTCACTGTACCTAGTTGTATCCTAAACGTGGCTATTGTACTTTTGTCAATTCACAGTATTGGAACGTTATTTGCAGCACGTCTGCCTGCATTGCACACTCAAACTTTTTTAAACTCAGCCATTATACTAGCAAACACTCACTGTACCTAGTTGTATCCTAAACGTGGCTATTGTACTTTTGTCAATTCACAGTATTGGAACGTTATTTGCAGGACGTCTGCCTGCATTGCACACTCAAACTTTTTTAAACTCAGCCATTATACTAGCAAACACTCACTGTACCTAGTTGTATCCTAAACGTGGCTATTGTACTTTTGTCAATTCACAGTATTGGAACGTTATTTGCAGCACGTCTGCCTGCATTGCACACTCAAACTTTTTTAAACTCAGCCATTATACTAGCAAACACTCACTGTACCTAGTTGTATCCTAAACGTGGCTATTGTACTTTTGTCAATTCACAGTATTGGAACGTTATTTGCAGGACATCTGCCTGCATTGCACACTCAAACTTTTTTAAACTCAGCCATTATACTAGCAAACACTCACTGTACCTAGTTGTATCCTAAACGTGGCTATTGTACTTTTGTCAATTCACAGTATTGGAACGTTATTTGCAGGACGTCTGCCTGCATTGCACACTCAAACTTTTTTAAACTCAGCCATTATACTAGCAAACACTCACTGTACCTAGTTGTATCCTAAACGTGGCTATTGTACTTTTGTCAATTCACAGTATTGGAACGTTATTTGCAGCACGTCTGCCTGCATTGCACACTCAAACTTTTTTAAACTCAGCCTTTATACTAGCAAACACTCACTGTACCTAGTTGTATCCTAAACGTGGCTATTGTACTTTTGTCAATTCACAGTATTGGAACGTTATTTGCAGCACGTCTGCCTGCATTGCACACTCAAACTTTTTTAAACTCAGCCATTATACTAGCAAACACTCACTGTACCTAGTTGTATCCTAAACGTGGCTATTGTACTTTTGTCAATTCACAGTATTGGAACGTTATTTGCAGCACGTCTGCCTGCATTGCACACTCAAACTTTTTTAAACTCAGCCATTATACTAGCAAACACTCACTGTACCTAGTTGTATCCTAAACGTGGCTATTGTACTTTTGTCAATTCACAGTATTGGAACGTTATTTGCAGGACATCTGCCTGCCTTGCACACTCAAACTTTTTTAAACTCAGCCATTATACTAGCAAACACTCACTGTACCTAGTTGTATCCTAAACGTGGCTATTGTACTTTTGTCAATTCACAGTATTGGAACGTTATTTGCAGCACGTCTGCCTGCATTGCACACTCAAACTTTTTTAAACTCAGCCATTATACTAGCAAACACTCACTGTACCTAGTTGTATCCTAAACGTGGCTATTGTACTTTTGTCAATTCACAGTATTGGAACGTTATTTGCAGCACGTCTGCCTGCATTGCACACTCAAACTTTTTTAAACTCAGCCATTATACTAGCAAACACTCACTGTACCTAGTTGTATCCTAAACGTGGCTATTGTACTTTTGTCAATTCACAGTATTGGAACGTTATTTGCAGGACGTCTGCCTGCATTGCACACTCAAACTTTTTTAAACTCAGCCATTATACTAGCAAACACTCACTGTACCTAGTTGTATCGTAAACGTGGCTATTGTACTTTTGTCAATTCACAGTATTGGAACGTTATTTGCAGGACATCTGCCTGCCTTGCACACTCAAACTTTTTTAAACTCAGCCATTATACTAGCAAACACTCACTGTACCTAGTTGTATCGTAAACGTGGCTATTGTACTTTTGTCAATTCACAGTATTGGAACGTTATTTGCAGGACGTCTGCCTGCATTGCACACTCAAACTTTTTTAAACTCAGCCATTATACTAGCAAACACTCACTGTACCTAGTTGTATCCTAAACGTGGCTATTGTACTTTTGTCAATTCACAGTATTGGAACGTTATTTGCAGCACGTCTGCCTGCATTGCACACTCAAACTTTTTTAAACTCAGCCATTATACTAGCAAACACTCACTGTACCTAGTTGTATCCTAAACGTGGCTATTGTACTTTTGTCAATTCACAGTATTGGAACGTTATTTGCAGGACATCTGCCTGCCTTGCACACTCAAACTTTTTTAAACTCAGCCATTATACTAGCAAACACTCACTGTACCTAGTTGTATCGTAAACGTGGCTATTGTACTTTTGTCAATTCACAGTATTGGAACGTTATTTGCAGGACGTCTGCCTGCATTGCACACTCAAACTTTTTTAAACTCAGCCATTATACTAGCAAACACTCACTGTACCTAGTTGTATCCTAAACGTGGCTATTGTACTTTTGTCAATTCACAGTATTGGAACGTTATTTGCAGCACGTCTGCCTGCATTGCACACTCAAACTTTTTTAAACTCAGCCATTATACTAGCAAACACTCACTGTACCTAGTTGTATCCTAAACGTGGCTATTGTACTTTTGTCAATTCACACTACTGCAAATCTATGTGCAGCACCTCTGCATGACACCCTCCTGCTCTGTTTTTAATAAGCTATAATGATAGCACAAAATACTGCCATTTAGTGGCATCATAGAACTGGCTGTTGTATTCCATTAGTGCCCCACTGGTGACAAGCTATTTCTAGCACCTCTACATGACACCCTCATGCACATTTTGCTACGCTAATGTTATAGCAAACTCATGGAATTCATTGCTGCATTTCATAATTCGGAGGGATAGAAAGTCAGGCTTCCTTTAGCTTTTCCTTCTGTTCATAGACAGCATCTCCAAGACAAATTTCCCCTCCACGTCTAAGTGTGGAGAGGCAGCTAGTGCGCATGCGTGTGCCGATGTACCCCAGCTGCAGCATAATTACAGTGTTTCGCCTAGTGAGTATGCTCAGCCTGACTGTGCCATTCCTGACGCTAAGTTTTCATTTCGGGATACAGCGCATGCTCCCACACTAAGTGTGAAAAGCCTCTTTGCACAGGTGCTTGCATTTCTTGCCTGTATAGTCCTGTTTTTGGAGCATGTGGCATTCCGTGCCGGGTATAAGTCCTGTTATGGGCCATAGACACCATACTAAAGCTGATAGTCTTTTTTCAGAGACTGTATTTCATGCTACTGAGCATGCTCAGGCACTTCCTGCATCAGAGACTAGGTCCGGTAATGAACTCTTAGGCCCTGGCCCTGATGTGGGGGTCCCATATAGACCACAGGGCATCAGGTGTCCTCCCAAATGGCTTGCAGAGGCCCACACCTATGACTTGTCACCGCATTATTGATGCTCAGACGATGACTGGTGAGGTGTTTGGGTCATGGCAGCCATGAGGTCATCATTGAAGTTGCGTTTCCAAATAGGACGCTAGTTATGCCACTCATGACGTGTCACTCTACTTTTGTCTCCAGGAGGTGCATTGTGGTTCACCCTGGTTTGGGGCGGACCCAGGTTATAAAAGGGGCTGGAGCCAACAAGGAGGTGCGCAGTCTTCTATTATGCTCCGAAAGAGCACACCTCCATGTGTTGAACCCATTGCGGCTTTAGGCCAGAGGTAGGCAGGGATCGGGTGGTGGATGCAGGCCACCACCACAGTTGGTAACGCAGAACGGTTAAGACCAGCTCCTGTCCTAACAGTCCTGCTTGTGCAGCCCAGTGGCATTAACAGGCCTGCTGCTGCTGATGCGCCTGCTGTCCACAGGTGTGGCCCCTACGCACACGGTCAGCGTACTCAATGGCCCCTGTGTTGTTAACAGGGAGTTCCTGGGCTGGGTGGGCATGTGGACCCTGTGACGCTAACAGGGCTCACAGTCTCCAGATCCGAATGGCGTCTAACTCGGTTCAGGCTACTATTAGTTTCATAGCCACACAGCTCTGTATCCTCCACCAAACCTTCAAGTTGCCAACCTCTCCTTTTCCAACTGGGAGCACGGTGGACACTGACTGCTGATGGGGATATATACCTTTCTCTTTCTTTTCTTATTAATTTTCGTTATATAGCGGTCACAGATTATATACCACTTTATCCAAATCTGCCAGTCCCACTGTAACAGATGTTGTTTCTTCAGCAAATGTTACAGTTGCTTAACCACCAAATCCACGGACCAAAACTTTTTTCCCCTTTCCAACACACCTGTTCCCCTTTCCAACAGCATCTGTCCTTTTTCAACTCATTTTGGGATATGACCAAAAGTGCAACTGTGCAGGGACACCGTACTCAACGCCATCTCAGCACAGCAGCCATCCCTCGGTCCCTCCGATGTGGACAAGTAAAAGACCATTTCCTCCTATCCATGACAAAGCGTTGAGATTCACTCTGTGCAGCACTGGTGTTTAGTGGACAAGTAGATCTAAGATTGCGTACCACATTCTGCAGATACTCCTGTATACGTGCGTCTATTTCTATGGCAGGAATTAGTTCGCCAAATTTTGTCTTGTACCGGGGATCTAACAGTGTGGCAACCCAGTATTCAGGATTAGTTCAAATTCATACAATCCGAGGGTCATGTAGGTAGTGCAGCAAGAAGGCGCTCATGTGTCTTGTGCATCCAGGAGGACCAAGTCCTTGGTGTGTTGGTGGCAGAGAGGTGAGAATCGTGCATCCTTCCTCTGCCCTCTCCCCCCAACCTCGCACAACCGAAATGTGAGCAAGCTCTCACTCATCTGCTGAGTCTTCCATGCCCATCGCCAGTTCGTCCTCCATTTCTTCATGGGCTCCTGCACTTTCATCAACACTTTTTGCTGATACTATGCGCCCTTGTTAATCCCTCTCCCTCACCATGACTGCCGCATAGGTGCCGCTGACCATCTGGACCTCGTAGATCTTGTTATCCCTTCCGCATATGACTCCTCCTGTACTTCCTCCCCTTCCTCTTGTCCCAACACCTGACTCCGAATAATAATTACAGTGTGCTCCATCATGTAGATGACCAGAATTGTCACGCTGAGAATGACATTGCCAGTGCTAAACATCTTCGTCGACATTTCAAAACTGTGTAGCAGGGTGCATAGGTCCTTGATCTGACACCACTCCAGCAGCGTGATCTGCACCACCTCTGGATCAAGTTATCCCAGGCTATATGTCTTACCGTATTTCAGCAGGGCTCTGCGGTGCTGCCACACACGCTGCAACATGTGCAGATTCCAATTCCTGCGTGTCGAAACATCGCATTTACGGCGTTTAACTGCCAGACCCTAAGACTTCCGGAGTGATGAAAGTTGTTGAGCTGCTGTGTGCGCACGATGGAAGTGAGCACATAGCGAGCGTGCCCACTGCACAAGGCCATGTAGGCCGTGATGGTGTTTTAAAAATTGCTGGCGAATTCGGTTCAACACGTGAGCCCTAAAAGGCACGTGTGTCACATTGCCCTGAGGATGGCCCGCAGCCAGGTTTGCATCATTGCCGCACACGGCTGTTTAGTCACCAACGGAGTCCGCTCCGTCAATTTGTACTCCGGTCGCCAGGTGACAACGTGTTCCTTTCATGAATAGTGCTGATGATGGGAGAGTAGTCGATGCCAGCGGCGCAGGTGGACGCAGGTTATGCTCACCCACTGGGCTGCATTACCTTGACAGATGCAGAATCTCTGGCTGAATGTAGCTGGTGGGTATCTCACAGATGAAATACCATCATTCAGCTACAACCAATGGGAAGACACCACACCCTTTTTTATGCCCATCCTGTCTGCAGACCACTGCCAGACATAGCTATGAACCTCTGGTTAATTTTACCCCCAGTTCAGTTTTATGATTTTGTGTGCTTGTTACCTGACTACTTTTCCTGCTTGCTGTTTATGTACCTTGTTGGCCGATCCGCATTTCACCTCTGCTTGTTTTCTGATTCTTTCCTGGCCGTCCCATTCTGTTCCTGTTCCTCAATTAATGTTTTGACCCTGCCTGACTACTATTCTCTGTAATAGCGGTGTGACTCACATTTCCCATACATTTCAAAGTAAAACTTTGACCGCCTGATGGCATTGAGCTCTGCTGCCAGCATAGTAAGGAGGTGTGTGGTAGTCCTTGTGCGCAGTTGCAAGGAAGGGTGGCCTGACCACACAGGGTTTGCGCCAAGGTAGAGGACCCACACGAGGTTGAAGAGGCAGAAGCAGTGTATTAACTTCTACATACAGAACAAGGATTGAAACAACTCGTGGGGACGGCAAGACTTGTACAGCAGACCCTTCTCCATCTCTCACCATAGTTTGCCAGTGCCCAGTCAGTGACATGTAATGACCCTGTCTATGCTTACTGGTCCAAGTATCTGTGTTGAAATGCACCCTGTCGCACACAGATTTTCTCAAGGAAGTGGTGATGTTGTGTGCGACATGCTGGTGTAGCGCGGGCATGCTTTTCTTGGAGAAGCAGTGGTGATTGGGCATCTGGTACTGGGGCACAGCGACAGACATAAGGTCTGTAAAATCCTGTGTGTCCACTACGCGTAAAGGCAGCATTTCGGTAGCCAACAGCTTACAGAGGGATAGAGTCAACCACTTAGCTTTGTCATGGGTCGCAGTAAGTGGCCTTTTATTTGACCACATCTGAGGGACAGAGATCTGGCTGCTGTCTGTAGACGGTGTTGAGTAGGGTGTCCCTGGAAAAATGCAGGTTTGTGAGAAAAGTGCAGGCGGAGACATGATGTTGCCTTCATCTTGCCTTCAGATCTGTTCATCTTGTATCATTTTTAAAAAACACAGCAAGCAAGGGTTACTCCAAGCGGAGTCTACCTTTTTTCCCCAAATTGGGCACACAGACACCCCATCAGTGGCAGGACTTGTGCCCTAGTTGCAAACAGGATGTTTTGATTTGCATCAAGCACATTCCAAATCCACAAGCATTTACTCTCCCCAGGATGACACAGGGGTAGTAAATTCCTTCTGGATCCATGACTTGTTCATTTTGATGAACGTCAGTCTGTCCACATTGTCACTGGACAGACGCGTGCGCTTATCTGTCAGCACACACCCAGCAGCACTGAAGACACGTTCAGAGACAACGCTGGCAGCTGGACACGACAAAATCTTCAAGGCGTAACTGGAGAGCTCTTGACATTTTTCTAGATTTGAAGCACAAAAGGAGCAAGGCTCCATTTGCAAAGTCATTGCATCGATGTTCATTTGGAGATACTCCTGTATCATCCTCTCCATCCGTTGACTATGTGACACACTTGATGTCTCTGGTGGCCTTGCAAAGGAGGGTCTAAAAAAATTATGAAAAGATTCCATAAAATTGCTGTTACCAGCACCAGATACGGTCCTACTGGTACGGGTAGACTGTTGAAGATGACGAGGCCGTCCCATGTTTGTCAAGTTACAACTGGGAGAATCACTCCCTTCACCTGCACGGTTGTTTGGTGGAAAAGCCGAGCTAAGATCGAGTAACAGCTTCTGCTGATACTCCTGCATACGTGCGTCCCTTTCTATGGGTGGAATTATGTCACAAAATTTGGACTTGTCCCGGGGATCTAATAGTGTGGCAAGCCAGTAGTCATCATCACTTCTAATTTTGACAATACGAGGGTCATGTTGGAGGTAGTGCAACAAGAAGGCACTCATGTGTCTTGCGCAGCCATGCGGACCAAGTCCACGCTGTGTTTGTGGCATAGAGGTGCTAACCGTTCTTTCTTCCTCTGTCATCTCCCCCCAACCTCTTTCAACTTAAATTTGACCAAGGTCCCCCTCATCAGCTGAGTCTTCCATGTCCATGGACAGTTCGTCCTCCATATCTTCATGTCCTCCTGCACCTTCCTCAACATCTCGCCTGCTACCATGCGCCCTTGTTGATCCCTGTCCCCCATGGTCCCATGCCTGCCGCGTTGGTGATGATGAACGTCTGGACCTTGGTGATGTTGTTGTGTCTTGCGCATATGAATCCTCCTGTAGTTCCTCCCCTTCCTGTTGTCCCACCCCCTGACTCCGAATAGTGTTTAGCGTGTGCTCCAGCATGTAAATGACTGTAATCGTCATGCTGATAATGGCATTGTCAGCGCTAAACATATTCGTCGCCATGTCGAAACTGTGCAGAAGGGTGCATAGGTCCGTGATCTGAGATCACTCCATCAGGGTGATCTGCCCCACCTCTGCATCTCGTTGGCCCAGGCTATACGTCATGACGTATTGCACCAGGGCTCTGCGGTGCTGCCACAGTCGCTGTAACATGTGGAGAGTTGAATTCCAGCGTGTCGCCACATCGCATTTCAGGCGATGAACCGGCAGGCCGAAAGACTTCTGGAGCGATGCAAGTCGCTCAGCTGCGGCGCTTGAACGGCGGAAGTGAGCACTGCAGACAGTTTCCGTGCCCTGGTCAGAAGGCCATCTAGGCCGGGATAGTGTGTTAAAAATTGCTGGACAACAAGGTTCAACACGTGAGCCATACAAGGCACGTGTGTCACCTTGCCCAGGCGAAGGGCCGCACCCAGGTTTGCAGCATTGTCGCACACGGCCTTACCAGGCTGCAGGTTGAGTGGAGACAACCATTTATTAAACTCGGACCGCAGAGCTGACCACAACTCCTCAGCTGTGTGACTCTTATTCCCAAGACATGTCAAGCTAAAGACCGCCTGATGCCGTTGCGCTCTGCTGCCAGCATAGTAATGAGGGGTGCGTGATTCCTTCTGCGCAGTGAGAACGCTGGTGGCCTGACCAGGCAGGCTTGGGGCGGAGGTGGAGGACCCAGATGAGGTGGAGGATGCAGAAGCAGTGGCGGAACTTGGACAGACAGAGGATTGACACACAAGTCGTGGGGACGGCAAGACTTGTGCAGCAGACCCTTCACCATCTATCACCATAGTTACCCAGTGCCCAGTCAGCGACATGTAACGTCCCTGTCCATGCTTACTGGTCCAAGTATCGGTGCTGAAATTCACCCGTTCACACACAGAGTTTCTCAAGGAAGCGGTGATATTGTGTGCGACATGCTGGTGTAGCGCGGGCACACCTTTCTTAGAGAAGTAGTGGCGACTAGGCATCTGGTACTGGGGCACAGCGACAGATATAAGGTCTCTAAAATCCTGTGTGTCCACTAGGCGGAAAGGCAGCATTTCTGTAGCCAACAGCTTACAGAGGGATAGAGTCAACCTCTTCGCTTTGTCATGGGTCGAAGGAAGTGGCCTTTTATTTGACCACATCTGAGGGACAGAGATCTGGCTGCTGTGTGTAGACGGTGTTGAGTAGGGTGTCCCTGGGAAAAATGCAGCTTTGGGAGGAAAGTGCAGGCGGAGACATGATGTTGCCTTCATCCAAAGTTGGTGCTATCGATGTCTGAGAGAGCTGTACACACTCACTTGTTTCCCCTTCCAAACCAACTGACGACTACCAAGCAAACTGCCTGTTGCGGTTACAGTGGTGGAAGTTGTGGGTGGAAAAACAGGTGTGACAGCTGTCCCCACAGTCCTAGAAGATGACGAGCGCGCGGATGCCCTGGAAGGGGCAGGCGGTGGATGGTTGGCTCCACTAGGCCGCATTGCAGCACGGTGAGCTTCCCACCAGGCCATATGATATTTATTCATGTGACGATTCATGGAAGAAGTTGTCAAACTGCTGAGGTTTTGACCTCTACTAAGATAACCATGGCAAATGTTACAGATCACATAATTTGGCCGATCTTTTTTTATGTCAAAAAAGGACCAGGCTAGGCAAGGCTTAGAGGCCATGCGACCTGTTGATCCACCCCGAATAATGCTCAGAGGCAGAGTGGTGGCTGAGGATGCAGTTGTAGACGTGCTACCAGTGCTCCGACTGTGTCCAGGAAGGCGCCAGGTTACTTCGACGTCGGTTGCATCCTCCTCCACCGCCTCTATTGACCTCCTCGAGTGTCTGACTGTGGGTTGACAGTAGGTGGGATCTAGAACTTCATCATCAATTGTTGTGTTTGCACTCCCCTCCCCCTCAGACCGAGTTTCTTCTTGCCCTGACCGAATATTTAAGTTGTCATCCCAATCGGGTATCTGCGTCTCATCTTCATCAGTATGTTCCTCATTGCCTATAACCACAGTTGTTGGAAAGGCAGCATTTTGGTAGCCAACAGTTTGCATTTTATGAAAGTCAACCTCCAAGCCATGTCATGCCCTTCTAAAAGCATGTATAACACAGCGAGGGGACTCCAACCACAGTCTCCCTCGTTGCCACTCACTGGGCCACACACACCCCACTTGACTGGCATCGGTTGAGCCCCCTTTTGAAAAAGAAAAAGATGCTTTGCATGAAGCACTCTCAAAAATACGCGTGCCTTTCCCGTCCCCTGGCTGACCCCGGGGAAGAAAAGTCCTCTGAGAGCCATGACTTGTTCATCTTGGTTCTTTTAGAAACACAGCGAGGGGACTCCAACCACAGTCTCCCTCGTTGCCACTCACTGGGCCACACACACCCCACTTGACTGGCATCGGTTGAGCCCCCTTTTGAAAAAGAAAAAGATGCTTTGCATGAAGCACTCTCAAAAATACGCGTGCCTTTCCCGTCCCCTGGCTGACCCCGGGGAAGAAAAGTCCTCTGAGAGCCATGACTTGTTCATCTTGGTTCTTTTAGAAACACAGCGAGGGGACTCCAACCACAGTCTCCCTCGTTGCCACTCACTGGGCCACACACACCCCACTTGACTGGCATCGGTTGAGCCCCCTTTTGAAAAAGAAAAAGATGCTTTGCATGAAGCACTCTCAAAAATACGCGTGCCTTTCCCGTCCCCTGGCTGACCCCGGGGAAGAAAAGTCCTCTGAGAGCCATGACTTGTTCATCTTGGTTCTTTTAGAAACACAGCGAGGGGACTCCAACCACAGTCTCCCTCGTTGCCACTCACTGGGCCACACACACCCCACTTGACTGGCATCGGTTGAGCCCCCTTTTGAAAAAGAAAAAGATGCTTTGCATGAAGCACTCTCAAAAATACGCGTGCCTTTCCCGTCCCCTGGCTGACCCCGGGGAAGAAAAGTCCTCTGAGAGCCATGACTTGTTCATCTTGGTTCTTTTAGAAACACAGCGAGGGGACTCCAACCACAGTCTCCCTCGTTGCCACTCACTGGGCCACACACACCCCACTTGACTGGCATCGGTTGAGCCCCCTTTTGAAAAAGAAAAAGATGCTTTGCATGAAGCACTCTCAAAAATACGCGTGCCTTTCCCGTCCCCTGGCTGACCCCGGGGAAGAAAAGTCCTCTGAGAGCCATGACTTGTTCATCTTGGTTCTTTTAGAAACACAGCGAGGGGACTCCAACCACAGTCTCCCTCGTTGCCACTCACTGGGCCACACACACCCCACTTGACTGGCATCGGTTGAGCCCCCTTTTGAAAAAGAAAAAGATGCTTTGCATGAAGCACTCTCAAAAATACGCGTGCCTTTCCCGTCCCCTGGCTGACCCCGGGGAAGAAAAGTCCTCTGAGAGCCATGACTTGTTCATCTTGGTTCTTTTAGAAACACAGCGAGGGGACTCCAACCACAGTCTCCCTCGTTGCCACTCACTGGGCCACACACACCCCACTTGACTGGCATCGGTTGAGCCCCCTTTTGAAAAAGAAAAAGATGCTTTGCATGAAGCACTCTCAAAAATACGCGTGCCTTTCCCGTCCCCTGGCTGACCCCGGGGAAGAAAAGTCCTCTGAGAGCCATGACTTGTTCATCTTGGTTCTTTTAGAAACACAGCGAGGGGACTCCAACCACAGTCTCCCTCGTTGCCACTCACTGGGCCACACACACCCCACTTGACTGGCATCGGTTGAGCCCCCTTTTGAAAAAGAAAAAGATGCTTTGCATGAAGCACTCTCAAAAATACGCGTGCCTTTCCCGTCCCCTGGCTGACCCCGGGGAAGAAAAGTCCTCTGAGAGCCATGACTTGTTCATCTTGGTTCTTTTAGAAACACAGCGAGGGGACTCCAACCACAGTCTCCCTCGTTGCCACTCACTGGGCCACACACACCCCACTTGACTGGCATCGGTTGAGCCCCCTTTTGAAAAAGAAAAAGATGCTTTGCATGAAGCACTCTCAAAAATACGCGTGCCTTTCCCGTCCCCTGGCTGACCCCGGGGAAGAAAAGTCCTCTGAGAGCCATGACTTGTTCATCTTGGTTCTTTTAGAAACACAGCGAGGGGACTCCAACCACAGTCTCCCTCGTTGCCACTCACTGGGCCACACACACCCCACTTGACTGGCATCGGTTGAGCCCCCTTTTGAAAAAGAAAAAGATGCTTTGCATGAAGCACTCTCAAAAATACGCGTGCCTTTCCCGTCCCCTGGCTGACCCCGGGGAAGAAAAGTCCTCTGAGAGCCATGACTTGTTCATCTTGGTTCTTTTAGAAACACAGCGAGGGGACTCCAACCACAGTCTCCCTCGTTGCCACTCACTGGGCCACACACACCCCACTTGACTGGCATCGGTTGAGCCCCCTTTTGAAAAAGAAAAAGATGCTTTGCATGAAGCACTCTCAAAAATACGCGTGCCTTTCCCGTCCCCTGGCTGACCCCGGGGAAGAAAAGTCCTCTGAGAGCCATGACTTGTTCATCTTGGTTCTTTTAGAAACACAGCGAGGGGACTCCAACCACAGTCTCCCTCGTTGCCACTCACTGGGCCACACACACCCCACTTGACTGGCATCGGTTGAGCCCCCTTTTGAAAAAGAAAAAGATGCTTTGCATGAAGCACTCTCAAAAATACGCGTGCCTTTCCCGTCCCCTGGCTGACCCCGGGGAAGAAAAGTCCTCTGAGAGCCATGACTTGTTCATCTTGGTTCTTTTAGAAACACAGCGAGGGGACTCCAACCACAGTCTCCCTCGTTGCCACTCACTGGGCCACACACACCCCACTTTACTGGCATCGGTTGAGCCCCCTTTTGAAAAAGAAAAAGATGCTTTGCATGAAGCACTCTCAAAAATACGCGTGCCTTTCCCGTCCCCTGGCTGACCCCGGGGAAGAAAAGTCCTCTGAGAGCCATGTCCACATTGTCAGTGGACAGACACGTGTGCTTATCTGCCAGCAGACCCACAGCAGCACTGAAGACAGGTTCCGAGAGAACGCTGGCTGCAGGACACGACAAGATCCCCAAGACGTACGTGGCGAGCTCAGGCAATTTATCAAGATTGGAAGCCAAGAATGAGCAGGGCTCAAGTTGCACAATAATGGCATGTTTCCTTGCATATACTCATATATCTGTGTGTCCTCCTCTTTTTCCTTGTCCAGCTCTTTTGTTTTCGCATGAGTATATGTCCTTGTCACTTTCCCATGTGTTGTGAGTTGTTTGTGACCTTTTGGACACCTTTGAGAGTGTTTTCTAGGTGTTTTTCTGTGTTTGTGATTGCCTGCCATTGTTTCCTATGCAGTTCGAGTTCGGTTCGTCGAACGTTCGACGAACCGAACTCGAACGGGAGGTCCGTTCGGCGAACCAACCTCGAGCCGAACCGCGACCGGTTCGCTCATCTCTACCGACAACATCAGAGCAGCGGACGAACAACTGAAGCAGACATTATCTGCATCAGACCTAGCACAACTCAAGAAGAAGACAGATGACATCATCGGTGAGTTTCGGAGGGACCTAGAAGCCAGAAAGAGGAGTAAGTTCCTTAGAGACCAGGAGGACTACACCAGAGGAACGGTATATAGATGGCGGGCTGGAGAATCTTACAACACCAGACGACCCCAGGGTTACGGAGGATACTCCTCCTCGGACACATCAGACACCGATTCCAGACCACAGAGGCAGCCACCAACTTTTTTAGGACAACGCAGGTTACCACCAAGAAGAAGACAAGGAGGGGGCGGAGATCCCAACCGGTACCAGAGGGGAGAACGTGTTTGGACCAGATCACAGGTAAATTCAACCTGGTCTTCAATATTTCCTCCTACATCCTATCACCAGCGGAATACTTAGTACTCCAAAAGGGCTTAACATTTTGTCCTACTCCATCGTATGATACATTTAAGGTTGAACAGGAACTCTCACGTTTCTTTAGATCCATCCGCCTTAAAGCTCATTTTGCACAGAATGAACTGTCAGATACACAAGGCATTAACATTATGCCGAGTACAGAGGAGTTGTGTTTCTCTTTGAAAAAGCTCAATTTACAGGTCCCCAGCTCCTATGTACCCCCAAGGTCCTATCATCCGATAGAGACATATGTTGAACTAGTCTCCAATGAAGTTAGGGAATTAAACAAAAGAATCACGGCAGGTGATTTTCATGTCAGGAATAATTTATCTGTGGAAGAGAGCAGAGCTATAGCCAGCCTTAGAAATAATTTCTCTATTGTCATTAAGCCAGCAGATAAAGGTGGGGCGGTAGTTATCATGGATAAGCAGTATTATGTTTCGGAGATAATGGGTCAGTTATCAGATCGTGAGACATATGAGCTATTGGCACAGGATCCCACTTCACAAATTGCCAAGACGATTAGAGATTTGACCAGAAGATATCTGGAATTAGGCATCATAGATCAGAAATTACATGGGTTTTTAAATAACACACATCCCGTTATACCTGTGTTCTACACTTTACCCAAGATACACAAGAACCCCTCCCATCCACCGGGTAGGCCCATTGTGGCCTCGACCGACTCTATACTGTGTCCGTTGGCAAAAACTGTCGAGAAGATTCTGTCCCCATTTGTACCATTAACACAATCATACATCAAGGACACGTCTCATTTCCTCGAGATTATTACAGAATTACATCAGATCCCGCCAACATCCATTCTGGCTAGTATGGATGTCAATAGCCTTTACACGAGTATCAATCATGAAGATGGTATACAAGCCACAAATTGGTTCCTTGATAACTACACCTCACTTCCTGTAAACAACAAGAAATTCTGCATTGACTTGCTCAGAGTTATCCTGGACAGGAACTACTTCCTATTTCAAGATAAGTTCTATCTTCAACGGAGGGGGACTGCCATGGGTTCTAACATGGCACCCCCCTATGCGAATATTTTTATGGCATTTTTTGAGGAGAGATTTGTCCACCCCCACCCCTTGGTCATTAAACACGCCTTGGTTTGGCGCAGATATATTGACGATATCTTTCTCATTTGGGACGGGGGTTTAGACTCCTTGATGGAATTTTTCAGTCATATTAATTCATGCATGGTGGGGCTCACGTTCACAATACACCAAGACTTAACTCAGATCAATTTCCTTGATTGTATGATCATTAAGCAGAAAGAAGGGACACTGACTACGGATATTTATTCCAAACCAACAGATAGGAATAGTTTATTGTTGTATGCTAGTAACCATCCTAAACATATAAAGATATCGTTACCACGTTCACAGCACATACGTGTTGATAGATTAGTCTCTGATAGTGATACCAGGACAATACGCCACCAAGAAATGAGCAATAAGTTCCTTGAGAGGGGCTATCCTCCAGCGGTGGCTGCAGTCACTCGACCTGGAACAATTAGACCTTGTGACACTAGTAATCGTATACCGTTTATCAACACCTTTCATCCCTTTTCTCCCCTACTGAAACAGATCATACTGAAACATTGGTCCCTGTTATCAGCGGCGTATCCACGTGTAACAGAATTCGGCAACCCACCACTGTTTTGTTTCAAAAGATCGGACAATTTGAGAAACAGTTTGGTTCGGGCTGACATAGGCTCGACCACATATAAGTCACGACACGCGTTTTTGGACACACCACAGCGGGGCACATTCCCATGCTTGGAATGTGCCCAGTGTTCTAATGTAATTAAGGGTGGAACATTCTCACACCCTAGAACAGGCAAAATTTACAACATCAAGGGCTTATACACTTGTAATAGTGCCTATGTAGTCTATCTTATTAAGTGTCCATGCGGTCTCGGATATGTTGGGGAGACTACCCAGCATGTCTGGGACCGCATCAATAAGCACAAGTCTGATATCCGTTGTGGCCGGTCGTTGCTACCCATACCCCAACATTTCATTGCACAAGGACATATGATCTCACAATTACGCTTTCAGGTGATTGATTCTGTTGATGTTCTCTGCAGGGGTGGTGATAGGATTAGACGCTTAAGGGAAGTTGAAGCCAAATGGATTCACACTTTTGACACTATAGAACCACACGGGCTGAACCGTAGATACGAATCAGGTCTATAAGTGGTTTTTCTTATATTGGTCGTTATGGCTCTGCTCTTGATCTCACCCTGCAGTGTTTTGGTTCATTGATGTATGTTAATACAGCTTCTGATAAATTTACTCTCTATATGATTCTTTTAGGTACCTAACAATCTGGGATGCTTTCAGGCTGGTTTTTTTGTATATCTGTATATAGATGTATATAGCTTAGATCATATAGTGTATATAGTTTGCGGGCCCCATATTTTTTCACATTACGATAGGGTTTTTATACAGATTCCCCTAACCCCCCCTCACCCCCCAACCACCCCTCAACCCCCCCCCTTTTCTCCCTTCCCGTCTTCATGTTCATTATCCCTGGGACCCTGCTGTTACGTATATTGGGATTTTCTATACATGGTATAGTAATATATTGGAGGTCTCTAATCATGTGTAATCCAGTGTATGTATACATACATATGTGCACATTGTACATATTCCTTTGTTTAGGGTGTTAGATTAGCACATTGGTGCACATATATGGCATGTTTACTTCATTAGTGTGCACATGTTGAGGTATAACATCGATATAGGTTTACACATGAGATAAGATAGATCATCTTATGTTTAAAACATGATAAACTATGGTGAAATGTAATGATCTATGCCATTTTGCGATTCTAATATATTTCTCCTTTCTTTCAGAATTACTGATACCGCACTCCTGGGCACTTTTTCTGATATGCAGCCCATAGAACGGCACCTATTTACCACTTATTTTAGATTAGTGACGCCCCCTACACTATCGTCACTCATAGGACCCACCTCCTAGCCTTCCCCTCTTCACTAGTCGCACCTGAGACCGGCAAAACGCAAACCGGAAGTGACGTCACCCGAAACCGGAAGTGACACAACGGATAGTCACATGATGTTTGGAACGCAAACGTCACACTGGGCCACCACCCCACTTCCTCAATTATGCGACAGGAAATGATTAGTGCAGGTTTCCCCTTTATAAACCCCCACTAGCCGGCATTCATCACTGCCACACTGAGGGAGCAGGTCCTGTTGCCTTTTCACACGGTTCAGGTGAGTTACGGGGTGATGCTTTGTGGCTTGTTTATATAACTTTACTCATGTCCTCCTTCTGTCTTTATTTAGACAGTCCGGTCCCCCTTGGGCGATACCCATAACCATTTAGGAACCTGAACAGGTCTATCAACTATGTTATGATCTCTAAGTTCTAATAGATAAGCTAAGTATATTCATTTTTGAAAAAATTTCTTTCATTTATTAGAGACCCTCACCTACTATATATACTGCAGCCTGGTTCCCTATACTAGACAGGGATTATTGCTCAGAGGACTTCCGCATGCAACACTAGAGTATACAGGAACTGGTTTCAACTAGGATAAGGACACTACTCTGTTGCACCTTATTGGTAGGTCTCACTATATAAGTCATATGTCCGTAGACACATAATCAGTACAGTCACAATATACTGTGTTATGTATTATAGGATACTGGAGCAAAATATTGCTCTCCTATTTCCTTACTAGACCCTGTTACAGAGTGAGTACATGTAAGTTCTCTCCTTATAATATGATCCAGTGTGTGGATCCCATGGACTTATGTCTCTTTGTCTCCTTATAGAGGAAACAGTGGCTGCACCTAACTATAGAATTTGAATGAGCCGAACTAATATAGCGGCCGGGCGTATTACACATGATCCATAGTTCTAAGGTATTAATGTTAGGTACATATAGAATGAGGATTTGACATTTATATCCAGCTGTTTAGACCTGTTGTTGTTTTGTATCCTTGATAGAATATATGGTTAATTATACTCTTGAGCTACGGTCCTTCGGTACTTGCCGCGAAGCATTTCCTAGTAACAACTCACCTGGCCTAACTACCACAGGTAACGTTAGCTTTATCAGTTACACTCCGTACAACACTATCCTCACCATTCGGACACCTTCCATTTTATGATAGGGTGTTGGTATCATGGTCATTATACACCTCCTATGTTCTACTTACAATGATCATAAATCCTAATTGATCCTTCCGCTTTTCTAAACTGAACCCCTACGTTGACAATATGTGATGATTTTTTTGTACATTTGTTATATGCTTTGTAATTATTTGTGTTCACATTTGTATTTAGATGGTCCCTTTGATGAAGACCAAAATATGGTCGAAACGTTAAAATTGTGGACATCATATGCATGAATCTTTTTTTCAAAATAAAATAAGTATAAAAAGAAACTCTTTTGTGTCTGACTACATTGAGGTAGTGTGCCGGAGCTCTCCCCCCTTTTTAGTCTACGTATTTTCTCCTGAGCACCTATATGGTGAAGCAAGGTCTTCCCTCCCTTCAGAACATCAATAACACTGATTAAAACCAAAGTCAAGGGATTCTGCCAATGTTCCTCCTACCTAGGATCGTGGAGAACACATTCCACCAGATACAGTCAGGGCTCTTACCATAATTCTGTACTGGCCAAAACCAAAGTCAACCCCCCTATTGTCTCCTCTCTGTGGGAGACGTACCAGGATACAGTCAGGGCTCTTACCATAACTCTGTACCTGGCCCTCAGCCTTATCAACTACTGACTATCGACCGGATATGTCACACACCAGTGTATCTCACAGTATACACAGCAGTATTCATAAACAGTTAACTAGTTACAAGTTTCTCATGCACTCAAAGAAGAAACAGCTTCAAAGTATCAAAGTACATTCTTGTGACACTTCCCCTTTTTTTCTGCCGTACGAACAAAGAACACAGGATTTCCTGTTTCTCATAAGCCAGCAAGTACTTCGCTTGCTGCAAATAGACAGACATATCAACAGGTAGACACAGGTAAACACAATGACATAACAATAAGGACACTATACATACCATCCAGGTGGCTGATCTCACCTGCAGATAAAACCATATATATCCATATAACCAGCGTATATAACAAGTTCCTCATTTTCCTCTACCTTTAACTAAGAGAAAGATGAAACTTAAAACTTCTGCTTTCTCCACAGAGCAGATAAAAACCCAAAACCACATTACATTATGTGATTTAGAATTACATTTATACAGACAGCTTAAGGTGAACCTAACCACCTTGGTGTGGGATCTCTTAGGACGGCTTATCTCATGCGAGATGGCGGTCATTAGGTGTCTTTACTGGGACAGCCCAACCCCTCCTTTCGAAATGCAAGTACACGCATGAGGTTGCAAGGTGAGATTATACAAATGTTCTCACCTGCATTTGGAGTGCGCATCTCCATTCCTTCTGCGTAGTTGCCTTTCGAAGCATGGTGTCAGTCAGCATGGCCGTCCGTCATCCAGACTCCGTCCTAAGGTACGTTGGGCGCCACTGTTAATGTCGGCCATAAATTTACTTTGATGCAATCTAGTCATGCATCCCTCTTAAACTGTCTGCAGTCCAAATTATGAGTCACTTGTGGTAGCATGCATACCACTCTCTTTCACCCACACCAGAGACGTACTCGGATATGAATGGAAAGTAAGACTGATTTATTCTGGAAGTTGGACAAACATTTAAACGGACTTATTGGCTAGGTGCCAAGAATACATAACACGTCTCCTATTGGATAAAATAGAACAGCTTATTCTGTGATATACAATATACTGTAATGTGCTTGCTTCCTCATTTATATTAAGCAATGTCAGCATGATTCACTTGTCACAAGACTCTATCTGTCTGAGTCTTATGCCAAGAGATATATGTGTGGTACAGTTCAATCACCATCTTAAATCCTGTTCTTTATGGATATCTCCATATAACTCTTATATACTCATAATAGTTCATAATCTTGTCCATAACAATCATACACTGCTCCACATTATGTTCTGCCCCACATCATACACTGCTCCACATCATGTTCTGCCCTACATCATACACTGCTCCACATCATGTTCTGCCCTACATCATACACTGCTCCACATTATGTTCTGCCCCACATCATACACTTCTCTACATCATGTTCTGCCCTACATCATACACTGCTCCACATCATACTCTGCCCTACAACATACACTGCTCCACATCATGTCCTGCCCGCATCTTACACTGCTCCACATCATATCCTTTCCAACATCATACACTACTCCACATCATGTCCTGCCCTACATCTTACACTGCTCCACATCATGTTGTTCCCAACATCATACACTGCTCCACATTACGTCCTGCCCGGATTCAATGGCTAGACTGTGGGCACTGAGTCTATATCGGCTCAGGGTTCTGAAATCTCTGGGGTCTGGGATTTTTTTCAGATAAGGGATCAGTCTGAAGTCTCTCTGTAGACTCTGGTACATGGTCAGTTTCTGTGAGGTGTTGATGTCGGACCTCCAGTCACGGACATACCTCTCCTGGCCTTCGTCTACCATCTTCCTGATTCTGTTTTATGTCAGGCTGCTGTGATTGGTCATTTTGTCCAGTTGGGTTTGGGAGAGTTGTGCCAGGAGTCCTGGTTTATCTGTATCACGTATATATATCAGAGCTTTGTGGTGATGGGAGCTTGGATTGCTACTCTGTAGGTAAGCCCGAAATGATAGTGACCTCTTCAGAGCTGCTAGGTGTAGAGGGAATCTTCCCAGCTCGGCTCGACAGGCACTGTTGAAAGTGCTTCAATGGACCTGGAGAAGGCATTTACAGAATTCCCGAACATCTCTGTCCCTACCAGGAGGACAACTCTCTATCCATCCTTCTCCCCCTCTTCAGCCGATCCATGCTAAATAGACGGGATGCAGCTGGTGTGGGTAGTACCCTCTATAGAACAGGCAACCATCTACTTTTCCTCTTTCTCAGCCTCCTTCTTCTCATTTTCACCATTCCACACTGCTACGATGAGGTTGGGTTGAATAGCATTATCCTGTGTTCCCCATCTCGTCACTCATTTCCAAACTGTGGTCCTCCTCCAGACTTATTGACTTATCAACATCACTTGTCGGCAACTGTGCCTTATCATCATCTACCTCTTGAGACACTAATTGCTATTCCTTACTGTAACCTTAATGCGACTGTGGGTGTTCAAATATTTGGGCATCACTACATACAATCTCCTCATGTCCCTCTTGAAACATGCAGAGTGGGAGGGCAAAATAAAAAAAAATGGAAATGTAAAGAGCTCTTTGAAGTGTCTGAGTGTGGGATCAATTGTGTTCTGGGACTCTTCATGGTGGAATGAATGAGGATCATGGTGAGGATTATGTCGTTTAGACTCTTGGCTAATGAGACTGGACTGTGTGGAAGACAGTTTGGTGATTATAAACATACTGGAAGCATTATCTGCTATCCAATCAACCACCTTTTCACAGTGTTCTGGCTCCAAGAGCGGTGTGCCACACCCCTCTGCAAAGTGGGACAGGAAGATAGGTCTCATGGTTGAGTGTGTTTGTTGTGCTCCTGCAGAAGATGTACTTCTACCTGGCCCATAGCCTAGAACTCTGCATGCAACATCAGAGGCATGTCCACTTATCGTACACCTTGCACATATTCAATTAGGTAGATGATATATGCGTGTAAACTTTATGCAATTAGTAGGGTTTGGAAAAAGAATAGATGCAGCCCTGAAAAAGACTTTTGGTTTTAGGGTCCAGCAAAGACTGTAAGGCTCTAATCCCTGATTACATGCCTCAGATACTAACCTATCAGACATGCAGCATCTATGCTTAAACCGTTTCTAGGATAGAGTGAGCAGAGCCTCCTGTCACCAGGTCTTACATAGACCCGATGACGCAATCTGGAATGACAGCAGCCAATATGGCTACAGTATTACCGTGATGGGCAGGCAATTATCACATATTTTTCAGCTGAAAAACAGCCATGGAACATGTGTGCTTAAGAACCCCAAAGCTCAATTAAGTAAGGAGCAGGGGCGAGCACGCTTGCCCATCACTAGTCATAATGCAAAGAGCTCCTTACTTAATAGCGATCATATTATGGATTGAAGTAATAGTAAAAGTAGCTGAAGTATCAAAAATCAGATTAAATTCTTTGTGTGTGCATTTAGTCAGGGGTGCAGCTTCCAAAACAAAATCACTTGTTGAAAGGTTCTACTCTACTGAGACCTTGGGGGCTCTACAAATTCAACATGGCATCAGAATCCTTTTGTTGCAAAATCTTCTTTTCAAAAAGCCAAATTCCAATTCTTTCCAATCAGAGGGGCTCTGAAAATGTAAACTGGCATCTAAAATTTTTCCTATTAAAATTTGCGTTGCAAATGTCAAATACCGCTCATTCTCTTGTGAGCCTCACTATTTGCCGAAAGAATAGTGCATGTCCACGTACGGGGTAATTCAAAACAGAATAAATTATGTTATCTCCTTTGGAGATGTTCAATGTTTTGACAAATTAAGGCCTCTACAAACGTATGCTGGTAGTTCGGAAAAGGTCATAATAAAAGGGAGTCCTAAGGTTCTGCTTAATTTCTGAGGCCTATTTTAGTCAAATAGCATATTATCCACTTACAGGATATTTCTAAATACTGTAGAATCAGGGGTAAATATTTAATTGGTGCTACATAATTAACTCCTGCTGAGTTACTGATGGATTTAGATTAAATATAAAAAAAATGAAATTCCAAAATTTCAAATGCACTTTCAAGGTTTGGATATGTTCTCAAAAATTTCCAAAATTGCTATTAAACTATGAGACCTTATCGCATCCTATCAAAATAAAAAGATGTTTAATAATTATGCCACCTTTAAAAATACTTATGAACAGTGCTTGTTTTAAGTGTTTAAGTCCTAAATATTTGAAAAATTACTATTTCTTTCCACATTTGTCATATTTGTGGGAAAATTCATAATAAACATAATTATTAGTGATGAGCGAGTACTAAAAAGCTCGGGTGCTCGAAGCTCGGGCCGAGCCTCCCAAGATACTCGTGTACTCGGGCCGAGCAACGAGCCCAATGTTATCCTATGGGAGACCCGAGTATTTTTGTGAAATGACCCCCCGGCAGCATGGAGAAACCCTAAAAATGGCACAAAAGTCTCAGAAGAGTGCTCAAATGACATGGCAACAGCATGGGGAAGACCCCTTGAAGCATTTATCACTGAAAAGTCACAGCTGTGAACAATTTTGTCCGCGTTTTACGCCATTTTTACGGACTCACCAGAAAACCTTCCAAAATGACCCCAAAATGATTTTTCATGGCGGAAATGTTAAGGGCACATACCCAATAGTGAGATAGAGCTGGTGTATGTTACTTTTTGAGATTAATACATGAAAGATTTTACGTGAAAACATTGTGTGGCACTCCGATGTCCCTGAGAAGAGACGTACATGAAGGCCTCTTGAGTCTAATGTGCCCATTTTGAGGAAGTGAGTCTTTGTAGTATTTTCCTTTGCCAGGGCAGTCCAAAATTGTGAGGTTCACCAATGCCCCTGCATACAGACGTGCATGAGGGCCTCAAAACATTAAGTGTCCATTGTCAGGAAGTGGGTGTATTATAGTATAGCCCTTAGGCAGGGCAGCCAAAAATTGGGAGGCTCCACATTGTCCCTGGATAGAGACGTGCATGAGGGCCTGTAAACCTGAAGTGCCCATTGTAAGGAAGTGGGTCTATTGTAGTATAGCCTTTAGGCAGGGCAGCCAAAAATTGGGAGGCTCCACGTTGTCCCTGGATAGAGACGTGCATGAGGGCCTGTAAACCTGAAGTGCCCATTGTAAGGAAGTGGGTGTATTATAGTATAGCCCTTAGGCAGGGCAGCCAAAAATTGGGAGGCTCCACATTGTCCCTGGATAGAGACGTGCATGATGGCCTGTAAACCTGAAGTGCCCATTGTAAGGAAGTGGGTCTATTGTAGTATAGCCCTTAGGCAGGGCAGCCAAAAATTGGGAGGCTCGACGTTGTCCCTGGATAGAGACGTGCATGATGGCCTGTAAACCTGAAGTGCCCATTGTAAGGAAGTGGGTGTATTATAGTATAGCCCTTAGGCAGGGCAGCCAAAAATTGGGAGGCTCCACGTTGTCCCTGGATAGAGACGTGCATGAGGGCCTGTAAACCTGAAGTGCCCATTGTAAGGAAGTGGGTGTATTATAGTATAGCCCTTAGGCAGGGCAGCCAAAAATTGGGAGGCTCCACGTTGTCCCTGGATAGAGACGTGCATGAGGGCCTGTAAACCTGAAGTGCCCATTGTAAGGAAGTGGGTGTATTATAGTATAGCCCTTAGGCAGGGCAGCCAAAAATTGGGAGGCTCCACATTGTCCCTGGATAGAGACGTGCATGATGGCCTGTAAACCTGAAGTGCCCATTGTAAGGAAGTGGGTCTATTGTAGTATAGCCCTTAGGCAGGGCAGCCAAAAATTGGGAGGCTCCACGTTGTCCCTGGATAGAGACGTGCATGATGGCCTGTAAACCTGAAGTGCCCATTGTAAGGAAGTGGGTGTATTATAGTATAGCCCTTAGGCAGGGCAGCCAAAAATTGGGAGGCTCCACGTTGTCCCTGGATAGAGACGTGCATGAGGGCCTGTAAACCTGAAGTGCCCATTGTAAGGAAGTGGGTGTATTATAGTATAGCCCTTAGGCAGGGCAGCCAAAAATTGGGAGGCTCCACGTTGTCCCTGGATAGAGACGTGCATGAGGGCCTGTAAACCTGAAGTGCCCATTGTAAGGAAGTGGGTGTATTATAGTATAGCCCTTAGGCAGGGCAGCCAAAAATTGGGAGGCTCCACGTTGTCCCTGGATAGAGACGTGCATGAGGGCCTGTAAACCTGAAGTGCCCATTGTAAGGAAGTGGGTGTATTATAGTATAGCCCTTAGGCAGGGCAGCCAAAAATTGGGAGGCTCCACGTTGTCCCTGGATAGAGACGTGCATGAGGGCCTGTAAACCTGAAGTGCCCATTGTAAGGAAGTGGGTGTATTATAGTATAGCCCTTAGGCAGGGCAGCCAAAAATTGGGAGGCTCCACGTTGTCCCTGGATAGAGACCTGTTAGGTTCTTAGTGCCTCCGTGCTTGCATTTAAAAACCGCACGTGTGTGCCTGTTGGTGGCAGCTTTCCGCTGCATTTGTGTGAGTTTTGCAAAAACTTGGATATAACGCACAAGTCTAGTGAATACACATCAGCACAGCATTGCAAAATGCGCAAGGGCGTTGTCAACAAACAAGGAAGTGGACGTGATGGTGGTGCAGGCAGAGACCGAGGTTGTGTGCAAGCTCTAATTTCGCCACAACAAAGGGCCACATCTAGTCGCTCGCACGTCCTGTCCCAAATTCTTGGGGACCGCAGCAGTACACCGCTCTTGAACCAAGACCAGTGTCAACAGGTTGTTAGTTGGATAGCGGATAATGCTTCCAGTCAGATTGGCACCACCACAAACACTCTGTCTTCCACACGGTCAAGTGTCAGTAGCCGTGATACTGCACCGCACATTTCAGAACCTGATCCTCCTTCCTACCACCAGGCCGAGTACACATCCACGGACATTACTGATCCCACACTTGGACACTCGGAAGAGCTGTTCGTTCACGTTTCCATTCACAAATTCTGGCCTCTCGCCAGCTCCTGTTGAAGTGGGCCATGACGAGATTGTATGTACAGATGCCCAAATATTTGAGCAGCCACGTTCTCACGAAGTTGGCAACGTGTCTCAACAAGGGGTGGACGATGATGAGACACAATTGTCAGGAAGTCAGGAGGAGGAGCAGGGTGCGGAAGAGGAAGACGACGTGGTGGATGATCCAGTAAATGACCCAACCTGGCAGGAGGATATGCAGAGCGAGGACAGCAGTGCACAGGGGGAGGGAGGCGTAGCATCACAACAGGCAGTAAGAAGCAGAGTGGTGGCCCCAGGCAGACGTCAGGCAACTGTTCCCCGGAACAACACGACACAAGGTGCCTGTACAAATGTTAGGTCTTCCCGAGTCTGGCTGTAATACTATTGTATGTATTGAGGATTTCGATTGCGTTAGGGCAATGACAACCAGAGACGAGTTCTTGGTGCAAGATGTTTATAATATGCAACCAGCAAATATGTACATAAACGGAACAAAAACACAGTAGAACATAAATACAGGAAATACCTTCCAGGGACGGAGCGAAAGGGAATTCCCGGGACCGCGCACCGGACTCCCCCAGGGAGACCACCAAGAGCGAACCCCTATACAGGGACTGTCTGGCAATCACCCCAGAAGCCCTAAATGCGCAGCAGCCGGGACACAAAAGGGCAATAGGTAAGTCCAAAAATGTCCGTACGTGATGTGAGTCCAGAGTGGTATTAAACGGAAGGAACCGGGCAGAAGTGCCGACCAAAGACGGCAAACGGAGTCCGGGCACAGCTAGATGATACCAGATGAAGTCCAGAGTCGGTGTCGGTTTTCCAAGAGGATCCGAATAACAATCAGGAACCAAAAGCAGCAGGGCAGGAGCACACAGGAAGCAGTACACTCAGGCACTGGACTGAGCTTTAGGGGCGGCTTTTAAACAGATGGACAGGAAGTAGGGCAATAGAACAGAAAACTCCATGTTAACAAAGGGCAAGCTCTTTCAAAAGAAAACTGGAAAACCCGGAACTCTGACACTGGCAGTTTTTTAAGTTGGCTCCAGATGATTCGAAAAAGGCCATTTGCAACACCTGCCATGCCAGCATCAGCAGGGGTACCAAAACTAGCAGCCTGACCACCAGCAGCATGATCAGGCACATGTCAGCCAAGCACCCGACTTTGTGGGAAGTACAACAGAGTCCAGGAGCAGTGCTTGCTGATGTCACTGCTACGTCTTCGCTGGTTGTGCATGCGAGCCAATCCCCTGTCCATGCTGCCTGCGAACAAGCCTCCTCCACTCCTGCACCTGCAGTTGCCTACGCAGAAAGAACACCATCATCAAGCACATCCTTGTCCCAGCGCAACGTTCAGTTATCCATTCAGCAAACCTTTGAACGCAGGCGCAAATACACTGCCAACACCCCACATGCCACAGTTCTAAATGCTAACATTTCGCGACTGCTTGCGCTGGAAATGTTGCCTTTTAGGCTGGTTGAGACAGAAGCATTCCGCGACCTGATGGTGGCAGCTGTCCCACGTTACTCGGTCCACAGCCGCCACTATTTCTCCCGGTGTGCCGTCCCCGCATTGCATAACCACGTGTCACAAAACATCACACGTGCCCTGAACAACGCTGTTTCAGCCAAAGTCCACCTAACCACAGACACGTGGACAAGTGCATGTGGGCAAGGCCGCTACATCTCGTTGACGTCACACTGGGTTAATATTGTGCAAGCTGGGACCCAGTCTGAGCGAGGGACGGAACACGTCCTTCACACACCAAGTTTTGCAGGCCCTACCTCAGTCAGGGTTTCACACACACTCTACAGCTCCGGAATGTCATGCTCCTCAGCCTCCTCCTCCTCCTGCGCATCCTGATCCACTTTACCCTCCACACCAGTCCCAAGCTGGAAGTGTCGCGGGCGGAGGAGGGGACGGTGCGCTCTCCCACTGCTCGGGTCCGGCTGACGCTGCTCTACGGCTGCTGCTGCTCGTTGGCTCGAGCGATGGCCGGATCCCGGGGACTCGAGCGGCGCTACTCGCCCGTGAGTGAAAAGGGGTGGTTTGGGTTTTGGGGATATTGTCCGTGACGCCACCCACGGTTGTGGTGATTGTGTGGACACCACCGCTGCTCTGGACGGGGATCCCGGGAGCCTGTGACAGGGAGCAGCTTTGTTGTTATTTCTCCCCTCCGTGGGTAGGGGGGTTGGTTTTCCCGGGGCCTGGTGATGGGGTAGACATGGATGACAGGCGGGTTGCGGGGCCTGATGAGGTGCAGGGTCGCAGGGGCAGCGCTGTGCCGCACGGCACGGAGGTACTCACTCAGCCCAATGATGATGACACAGTTCACGGTTAAACAAGTGGCTGGATGGACGGGTCACTCGGACGGCTGCGGTTGTTCCTCCCTGCAGGTTAGTGATGACTGTCTCTCCCTGCACCTAAGTTAAGTGTTGGTAGTGATGGTTTCCCAACGGTAACCCGCTCCCCGACCTGGATATGGGCCGGAGGAGCCCCTTTTGCCCACAGGCGCTGGCCCTGGGAGACGGTTGCCCTTGGTGGTGGCTGTGTCTCCCCTTCACGGTTGTACGGTTGCCTTCTATCTGGACTTGGCTGTTTGGAAACCCTGAGGTTCCCTTCACTAACGGATTTGGCAAATTCACGGCGACACCAAGCCTTGCCGGGATCCGAAAGTCCTCTGCCAATGGTGCTGGCTTCTCTTTGTATACCGGTCCGGTACGGCCGGGTCACCACCCGTCCACGGTCCTTACGGCAGACTCCAATCGGCCTCCACTGCAGACGGTCACCACATCCTGCCAACCTTGCTGTCCTATCCGGGCCACACACCCGGACCAACTTCAGGCTCTTTGCTGTCACTTTTCTCCTCTCTACTACTTTCCTCCTTCCACTTCCTTAGCTTAACTCTCACTGCCTGTGGTTTCCCGCCTCCTCGGTGGGTGGAGACCAACCGCCTGGCTCCACACCCTGGTGTGGACAACAGCCCCTGGGGAAGGCAACAAGGATTTTGTGTTTTGACTATGATATGCCTGCAGGGAGTGTGGGGTGTTTAAGTGTTGTGCTCTGTGGCCCCTGGCTTGTCCAGGGCGACACAGAAGCACTGCAGCACTGCCTCGGCGAAGCGGCAACAGGCAGTGCTGAAGCTAATCTGCATAGGTGACAAACCCCACAATGCAGAAGAGGTGTGGACAGCTCTGAAACAGCAGGCAGATCACTGGCTCACAACTCTGAACCTAAAGCCAGGAAAGGTCGTGTGTGACAATGGCCGGAACCTGGTGGTGGCTTTGAGGCGAGGCCAGCTGACACATGTTCCATGCGTGGCCCATGTGCTCAACCTCGTGGTTCAGCGGTTTCTAAAGTCATACTCAGAGCTGTCTGATCTGCTGGTAAAAGTTCGCCGCCTGTCTGCACATTTTCGAAAGTCACCTACTGCTTCAGCCGGCCTTGCCAACTTAAGACGCCGTTTGCATCTTCCGGCACACAGACTGGTGTGTGATGTCCCCACGCGTTGGAATTCAACTCTGCACAAGTTGGTCAGGATATGTGAGCAGAAGAGGGCAGTTGTTGAGTACCTGCATCACCTAAGCCGTCGGGAAATGGGTCAAACTCCACACATAACACCTGAGGAGTGGAGATGGATGTCCGACCTATGCACCATCCGCCAAAACTTTGAGGACTCCACCAAGATGGTGAGCGGCGATGACGACATTATTAGCGTCACCATACCGCTTCTCTGCCTTCTAAAATGGTCTCTGCTCAAAAAACAACCATGATGCATTGCAGGCGGAGCGCGATGAGTTTGAGCAAGAAACAGTAGTGGGTGTGGGTGATGATAACACACAGCCCAGCCTCGTCTCATCACAACGTGCAGTGGAGGACTATGACGAGGAGGAGGATGAAGACATGGAGCAACTCTCTGGCCAAATTGAGGATATGACATGCAGTCATATCCTCGGTTCAGCGTGGCTGGCCAGAGGACAGGGTAGATGATGAGGAGGAGGAGGAGGAGGACAGCATGTTCAGTCATCGTGTTGGTCAGGATACTGAAGTGATGGCTGTTAAGAGTCTGGCACACATGGCTGACTTTATGGTAAGCTGCCTGTCTCGTGACCCTCGCGTTAAGAACATCTTGGCCGACAATCATTACTGGTTGGTAACACTGTTAGACCCACGCTACAAGGAGAACTTTTTGTCTCTTATTCCCGTGGAGGAGAGGTCAACCAAAATGCAGCAGTTCCGGAAGGCCATAGTCACGGAAGTAGGCAAAGCATTCCCCTCACAAAACGCTAGCGGCATAGGTCAGGAATCAGTGGACAACCGAGACGTACAGCCGAGAGAGGCACAAGTCCAATCCGCCAGAGGTAGGGGAACAGTCTTTAAGATGTGGGACAGTTTTCTCAGCCCCTCACGTACCACAGCCCCTGAGGTGCGGGGTAGTGCCACAAGAAATCCTAAGTTTGCCCAGATGCTGAAGGAGTACCTTGCAGATCGAACAACTGTACTCCGACATTCCTCTGTGCCTTACAATTATTGGGTATCCAAGCTGGACACGTGACATGAATTGGCTCTCTACGCCTTGGAAGTCCTGGCCTGCCCTGCTGCTAGCGTTTTGTCAGAGCGTGTTTTTAGTGCCGCAGGTGGAATCATTACAGATAAACGCACCCGCCTGTCAACTGAAAATGCTGACAGGCTGACTCTGATCAAGATGAACAAGGGTTGGATTGTGCCAGACTTCACCACACCACCAGCAAATGAGAGCGGAATTTAAAGTTTGCCATGTACGTCCACTCACCCATGGGTACAGACTTCTGGACTTTGGATAATCGCTGGACTGCTCCTCCTTCTCCTCAGGCGCCACCATGATGATGACCGTTACAAATTGCAATACTTAGGCCTTTGTTTCAGGTATACCCCCAGTGGTAAATTTTTTCGCCCATTCTTTGCAGAATGGACATTACAACGACAGGAGACCCGCTCCTTTGCAATGGGAACAATGTTTTGAGGCCCTCATGCACGTCTCTACCCAGGGACAACGTGGAGCCTCCCAATTTTTGGCTGCCCTGCCTAAGGGCTATACTACAATAGACCCACTTCCTTCCAATGGGCACTTCAGGTTTACAGGCCCTCATGCACGTCTCTATCCAGGGACAATATGGAGCCTGACGCTGCCACCGACTGCCACACACATGCTGTTTTTAAATGCAACCACGGACGCAATAAGAACCTAACTGGTTTTTAGGAGTGACAATTACTGAGAAGTCTGACACTATCAGACACTGCTGACTGACGTGTATTATACACTACACTTGTGCGTTATATAATAGTTTGTGCAAAACGCGCACCTGTCCCCTGCCACCGACTGCCACACACGTGCTGTTTTTAAATGCAAGCACGGACGCAATAAGAACCTAACTGGTTTTTAGGAGCGACAATTACTGAGAAGTCTGACACTATCAGACACTGCTGACTGACGTGTATTATACACTAGACTTGTGCGTTATATAATAGTTTGTGCAAAACGCGCACCTGTACGCTGCCACCGACTGCCACACACGTGCTGTTTTTAAATGCAAGCACGGACGCAATAAGAACCTAACTGGTTTTTAGGAGCGACAATTACTGAGAAGTCTGACACTATCAGACACTGCTGACTGACGTGTATTATACACTAGACTTGTGCGTTATATAATAGTTTGTGCAAAACGCGCACCTGTCCCCTGCCACCGACTGCCACACACGTGCTGTTTTTAAATGCAAGCACGGACGCAATAAGAACCTAACTGGTTTTTAGGAGCGACAATTACTGAGAAGTCTGACACTATCAGACACTGCTGACTGACGTGTATTATACACTAGACTTGTGCGTTATATAATAGTTTGTGCAAAACGCGCACCTGTCCCCTGCCACCGACTGCCACACACGTGCTGTTTTTAAATGCAAGCACGGACGCAATAAGAACCTAACTGGTTTTTAGGAGCGACAATTACTGAGAAGTCTGACACTATCAGACACTGCTGACTGACGTGTATTATACACTAGACTTGTGCGTTATATAATAGTTTGTGCAAAACGCGCACCTGTACCCTGCCACCGACTGCCACACACGTGCTGTTTTTAAATGCAAGCACGGACGCAATAAGAACCTAACTGGTTTTTAGGAGCGACAATTACTGAGAAGTCTGACACTATCAGCCACTGCTGACTGACGTGTATTATACACTAGACTTGTGCGTTATATAATAGTTTGTGCAAAACGCGCACCTGTACGCTGCCACTGACTGCCACACACGTGCTGTTTTTAAATGCAAGCACGGACGCAATAAGAACCTAACTGGTTTTTAGGAGCGACAATTACTGAGAAGTCTGACACTATCAGACACTGCTGACTGACGTGTATTATACACTAGACTTGTGCGTTATATAATAGTTTGTGCAAAACGCGCACCTGTCCCCTGCCACCGACTGCCACACACGTGCTGTTTTTAAATGCAAGCACGGACGCAATAAGAACCTAACTGGTTTTTAGGAGCGACAATTACTGAGAAGTCTGACACTATCAGACACTGCTGACTGACGTGTATTATACACTAGACTTGTGCGTTATATAATAGTTTGTGCAAAACGCGCACCTGTACGCTGCCACTGACTGCCACACACGTGCTGTTTTTAAATGCAAGCACGGACGCAATAAGAACCTAACTGGTTTTTAGGAGCGACAATTACTGAGAAGTCTGACACTATCTGGACTGTTTTACACTGTGTACACCAGCCCCAGATATGATGAAGGCTGGTATACGGTCACCACTACCCTGCCTGCCTGCCTGTATACTGCTACAATAGTCCGACTCCTGACAAGGACTCTTCTGGTCACTAGCCTGTATTCCGACCTAGCTATACCCTGCCTGTATATAGCAACAATAGTCCTGAGAAGGACTCTGCTACTGTACTCCGACCTGGCTATACCCTGCCTGCCTGTATACAACTAGAATAGTCCTGAGAAGGACTTCTGGTCACACTGTTTGCAGCCCTGCTCCGGAACTAACTATAAAGGGCCGCAAAGCTTTCCCTGAATCAGCGACACTCTCCCTGCACTGACTGTCTGGATAGTTGTGAGCAGAGCACAGCACGCCGGCCGATATAAAGGCTCGGTCACGCTGTGCAGGCCGGCCAATCACTGCAATTCCACAACTAACAGGGCTGTGGCATTGCAGTGGTCTGCCAGCCAATCCCTGCATGAGGGCTGGCTCTCAAAAGAGCACCAACATGCAGAAATGAAGACCACGAGTACAGCACGAGTATCGCGAGATTACTCGGTCCCCGCCGAGCAGCCCGAGTACAGCGATACTCGTGCGAGTACCGAGTAGTGACAAGCATGCTCGCTCATCACTAATAATTATTAAGCCTAATTTATTGAGTAAAGTGCTATTTTTTATAAAACAGTAACAGAATCAATGGGAAACTTAGACGTATTCTAACTTTAATAGCACTCACATTTACAAATGGCAAATTTGAAGAATTGCATTTGGTCAAGAATGCTAAAACTGACCATATGTCTTTGGTTTTTAGCTTGTGCCAAAAAAAGTATGCTGAAAAATATAGTTGTTGTGGAGCTTTTCCGCCCAGCCTCCCTTTTAGTGTAGTTGGTATACTTTGTTATTTTTCAGTAGTTGATGACTTGAACATAAATTTATCAATCTGCATACAGTATTTGATATTTGAATAATTAAAGGGAATCAGTAAGGATGATTTTGCAATTGAATCTAGTGGTATGGCTATGCAGCTCATATGTCGATGTGTCACAGCTGAGAAATCAAGATTTTAAGCTAAATGCAAATACGCCTAGAGTTCTATTTGTGACGTATCAATACACTCTCAGTGGAACATGGACGGAAATATACTTCAAAACTAATATGCATGTGGCTTCACAACTTAGTTTCTCAATTTTGGCAAATCATTCTGAGAGGTTCTCTTTTAGAAGTAAATTGATTTAAAATCTAATATATAAAGCTGAGCGTATGTATGTATGTGTGTGTATGTATGTATGTATGTATGTGTATGTATGTATGTATGTATGTGTGTATGTATGTATGTGTGTGTGTGTATGTGTGTATGTATGTATGTGTGTGTATGTATGTATGTGTGTGTATGTATGTGTGTATGTATGCCCGCTAAAGAAATCCGCACTGTCGCATTTACAATCACGAAATTTTGCACAGATGCCTCATGTGACCCAGGGAACGTCGTAGACTATGTTTTGACGGAAAAATGTAACCCCGTGCTTTACAGTTAGTCTCTAAAATCCTGCCACCATTAAACTGAATGGAGGTGGGAGCTATAGGTTATTAATAGCAACTGTCAGTGGTTGCTAAAGGAACAAAATAAACTGTTAGTTGAAGCTTATGCGGGAGGTTATATGATGTCAGTGGAGAGATGGATAGAGAGACAGAAAAAGACAGACAGAGACACAGACAGAGACAGATGGGGAAAGAGACAGACAGACAGACGGGGAAAGAGACAGCCCTGGAAAGAGACAGACGGGGAAAGAGACAGCCCTGGAACAAGACAGACAGGGAAAGAGACAACCCTGGAATGAGACAGACAGACAGATATAGAGAGACAGACAGACACAGAGAAAGAGAGAGACACAGAGATAGAATCACAGAGAGAGAGAGAGAGAGGCAGACAGAGAGACAGATACTGAGACAGAGAAACTGATACAGACAGAGACAGACACACAGAGACACACAGACAGAGAAAGACAGAGACAGACAGAAACTCGAAGAGAGATAGTTACTATCCCTGGCAACGCCCGGGTACTACAGCTAGTAATAAATAAAACCATTTTTTGTCACGTACATGTTGTCTACTTTTTATTTTGTCATAATGGTAAATTATTTTTTTGCTCAAACTGTTTTTCTTATATTTTTTAAAAATATTTTTAGACATACAAAGTATAAGAAACATAAAATACATTGCCTAACATGGAGTAAAGAAGAAGAAAAAAAACAAATGTAACATTTTAACAAAACCCTTAATGCATACCACACCCATTCAACATCACTGGAATTAATGTCACATACATACTCGTATTTTGTGAAAGAGTGTTGCACGTTTATACATTTTTGAAAGCTGGTAATCATTCACTAAACACTTCAGGAAACAATAAAGGGATCCTGCCATGTCCCCAAAAGCTATTAACCTGCAGATAAAGGGTTAACCTAAATTTCAGTGGTGTTACAACGCTTTCTGGCCACTTTATTGAGAGTGTGGCTACAGGGAGAAATTCAACTTTATTCCTCCCAGGAGCTGCCGGCTTTCAGTGATAGAGGTATACACGTTGCGGCTTTAGTCACAGCTCACTATACAGTGAGTGGTGACTGAAACCACATATGCAATACACAGCAAGCTGTCAATCAAAATGTCATGGCATGTTACATCTGCCACCCAGTGTGACTGATCCCATGCCGGCACTCCCATATGACTGAAAGCTGGCGGCTCCTAGGAGGAATAAAGTTAATTTTCTACCACTACTTTTCAAATTAACACTATATCTGCAGGTTAATGGTATCAGGGGACATGACAGGTTCTTTTTAAGCCAACAACAAATGTAAGCAAACCCACATCTGTTATATGGACATCAGTAGTATGATTTATAATCCGTTGCTCAGACCATCAATTCACATAGTTAGTGTAAAGCAATGGAGGACCCCAGGCAACACTTCTAAGTGATACTATAGAAAAGTAAAGAAACAGTGGTTAAGAGGCTTAAACAACCGGTAGTTGAAAATTGGAAAACATTGCGTCGCTTGATAAATTTTTATTACTGTTTCACCGTGCACTATGAAGGCATTACATTAAGAATTTTAGTATAAACCACATGAGAGAGTCTGCTCCTTTAGAAATTACTATATGTATTGGCCAGAGGTTTTCTGATGAAAGCTTGTCAGGGAAAAAAAAAAGAAAATCAATGTAATTGGAGTTGTATTACAGTGCATGCATGATTTGTTTACAGCCAACTGATCCTTGACATGCAATATACACATGGGTTCCACAGTGTCACAATGAAAATAAATTACAGTTTATGTTCACTCCCACGCTGACCAGCTATTTCTAATTAATTTACTAATTATCTGTTAAAAAGTAGCAGCTCTCCAATTCTAGATATCACCTCAAGATTACTCCTTATGTATAATAAGTCCAGTCAAAGAATCAGATGTGAACGAAAAGGCAATATGTACAGAATTAAATACTTGGAAAAGGCAATAAATAACATGAAAAGGGATTTCTAGTTTTATCATTCCAATTTATTTCATGATAAAGTCTTCTGGGACTTCAGAAAGTTTTCACACTTTTATGTTTTGTGATCTGAGCATGAACCGCAATGTGCTAATTCCAGTGTACCCTGACCCCTTCGAACAGTTTCGTAAAGTTCTACTTTGGTCTCATCTAACCAGGGCACCTTCTTCTTTATGCCATGTAGGGACACAACTAACATAGAAGAAGGTGCTCTGGTCAGATGGGACCAATGTAGAATATTTTTGACTGAATGCAATATGTTATGTGTCATAGAAAACTAACACTGCACATCATCCTGAAAACACCATCCCCACCATCAGGCCTCCAACACACATCCGTGCCGCCGGTACGTTTTTGCTCCTTTTTTGCACGTACCAGCGTCACGGAGACACGTACATCAATGTTACCCTATTGTAACAGTCACACACACGTAAAACCACACGGAACGTATGTGCATGTTGTTTGTACGTGTGTGCATTTTTCTTCACGCATAACATGTCCGTGTTTCTCCGGCATCACTCAGGCATGGACCCGCTAAAGTCAATGGGTCCGTGCCTGCACGTACATGACACGTAGCATGTCCGTGTGCTACCCGTGCCATCCGTGTGTGTTTTTATTCAAAAAAACACCTACACATGTTACTAATCCTGCAGTTCAATTAGGTCCAATTAGACACACCAGTATCTGATGATGATAATTTATCTTTCTCATTTTTAATGAAAAATGGTTCATTTCAAATGGACAGCACACGGACATTATACGTACGTATGTCACGCATACAGGGACATTCCACACGTACACACGGCGAGCATATGCCATCACACGGATGATACACGTACCAGCAAATCGGACATTAAAAACGGAACACGCACCTGAAAAACGGAACGTGAGACTGTTTTTTATACTGAAGTGTGGCCGAGGCCTCACGCATGGTGGTGGCAGCATTACGCTGTGGGTAGGCTTTTCTTCATCAGAAGCAGAGAGGCTGGTTAGAGTTGATGAAAAGACGTATGGAGTTAAAAACTGGGCAATCCTGTAGGAAAACCTTTTAGAGGCTGCGAAAGACTTCAGACTGGAGAACTTTCCAGCAGGACAATGACAGTTAAGGTACTGCCAGAGCTACAATGTAATTTTTGAAATTGAAGCATATTCTTGTGTGTGAATGATCCTTTCATAGTCCAGATCTAAAGCCCATTGGAAATCGGTGGCAAGACTTAAAAATTGCTGATCACAAATGCTCTTCATCCACTCTCTTTGAGCAACAGCTTGTGTGCAAAGAATAATGGCAGAAATTTCATCCTCAAGATGTTCAAAGCTGGTGGAGATATACCCCAAAAGACTTGCTGAAGTAATTGCAGCAAAAGGTGATTCGAAAATGTGGGCTGAACACAAAGGCACATCACAAACTTCATATTTACAATTTTAAAATAATTAGAAAACCAAGTATCATTTCCTTTACACGTCACAAATACTTGCTATTTAGTGTTGGTTTATCACATAAAGGTTTGCGGGTGTAAAATAAAAAATGTGGACAATTTTATGGGGTATGCATACGTTTTAAGGCGCTGTCACTTTTAAGGGATTTTTGCATAGAAGAAAATTTCTCATGCCCCTACCAAACATGAAAATCGGAAATCCCTATCATGCAACTAGGATGGTAACCTAATACTGTGTTTTTTTGCAAGAAGCTTTAGAGATATATTTGTGACTTTAATTGCAGGACAGTATTAAAAAGGATAAGGATCCTTTTTTTCCCAGAAAAAAAACTTGGTCTGAAAATAGCTCCAGCATTCAAGCATGTCCATGGACAATAGTGTTTGAGAGTCCCAGCCATGAAAACCATGGATGAATAGAACCAGTATAAATAAGAATCATGGATGTCTGAATGAGATCTAATAATAACTAATTAAACACATGCAACTTCTTGTCCAATTCCCAAAATATCAATAATAACCAACCAAAGGAAATTGTTTTCTAATACTAAGCATATCAATATATATATATATATATATATATATATATATATATATATATATATATATATATATATATATATATATATATATAGCAATAAACATATATACAAGCCCATGGCTAACCTACAAACTCTACACTCAAGCCAGAATTCCCCAATGTCTGCACTAATCTTAGAGTTGGCCATGTGTATCTAACCACCACTATGTTTCACTGTGGACACCATGCATTTATTTAAATTATTTTAGAAAAATGCATGATGCCTTCAGTGAAACATAGTGGTAGCAGAATCATTATGTGGGGTTGCAGTAGTTGGCTGGTGTCAGGAAGCCAAATTATGTTGATTATATCATGATTTCAAAAATGTAATTCTCTATTTTGAAAAAGATCAAGGGTCAATCAAGACCCTTGGTAAAAAAAAACAAAAAACTTCTGAACAGCACCACTATTCCAGATCCTGGATGCCAGGCCTTACCACAACCTTCCAAAAGTTGTATATATTCAAACAAAAAAATATTACCCTTGGTAGACATGCACATTACCAACATGACAATAATCAAAACACACATACAGTTTGTTGCATTTTTGAAGAAGAAATGGGTGAAAGTGATTCAGTGGCCAAGTGTCTCCTGATCTGAATCCAATCAAACACCTATGGGGAATTTTAAAAGAGGTTGTTCTTGAAGAATGGAAAAAGATAGATGTTGCAATATGTTGTCAAATTATTCATTCCATGTCTTGAAGACTTGGTGCTGTCCTTGAAAATCATGGAGCTCATACATAATACTAGATGTAGTAGCTTTTGATGTGGAATGTATTTATTTTTGCATTAACTAATTTGAGTCACAGTAAATTTATTTTTATGGTGCTCGCTATGCTGGTTAAAGAGAACCTATCATTAGATTTATGCTGCCCGGACCATGGAGAGCATGAATCAGAGACTGGCAATTTCACTCAGGTATGTGTTACTCTGTGCTCCTAGCACAAATTGATATTTCAGCATATAAATTCTAATAGTTAATTCTGTGGCCCTGCCACAAATAAACATTTAATCTGATAAATTCTGATTGCTAATTATTTGGTCCTGCCAAAAATAGACATTTCATATAAATACTGATTGTTAATTTAGTTACAGGTGTCTGACAGATGTGGACCTAGGGTAATGAATCAACTAGTTAAAAGAGGGGAAGGGTACTTCAATCATGAGTGGGAAATACTGAGGTTGTGGTGGAAGGAGGAATAGGCATGGTCTTCGAGGTGTACATGGGTACCTCTACTGAAAAAATCACGGCTTCTGCTATCCAAGACAACTGATAATGTATGCTACTGGCTGGGCTTCTCAACTCCCTTTCTTTGGCAGCCAAAAAGCAGCACAACTTGTAGATAAGGCCCAGAAAGAGCATTTGCTACATTGGAAGGCAAGTGCTGCATCAAGTGACCTCACCTCCTCTTCCTCCACCTCAACATCACACACAGACCACTACTGAGAGGTGGCGCCCCAATAACCCTTGTTTCCCTCCATGTAAACACTTTCCAACTGCCCAACTGACTGCGGCGAACCACAGATGGGGGAGTCTGCAGAGCTGTTCACACATTCTTATCCATAAACATAAAAAGTCTGTTCCAAAGAATCACAAACTCAAGAGGAGGAAAACATCTGTCCCAATGCCCAGAATCTGAGCAGAATGCACACCTTCATCACCAGACATTATCCCCCAGGGGGTGGAGGTGATCATGATGTCATTCAGATACCTGAGTCGCACGCGTACTGCACTGTGGTGTCAGGGCAAGAAGAGGAGGAGGGTGACTCTCAGGGAGAGGAGTGGAACAACAGAAAGGATGATGATTAGGTTGTAGATTCCACTTGGTGTGAACCCAAAAGAATGCAGCTGAGTAGCTCAGTAGAGGAAGCAGAGGAGGAGGTGAAGGAGTAAAACGAGAAGGTTATGTTGCTACTTCCCACACAGTTGCAGCCACAAAAAGCACTGCATCATCAGCCACAACTCTGGCTGTGGCCAGCAGCAGTCAATTTTATTAATTAACCTGCTACATGCACGAACAGGCACATTTGCATGCAGCTTGCATTATTCCAGAAATCTTACTGTGCTAAAACGAGGCCTAGTGGGCCTTGCCAACTACCGGCCACCCCATCAAACACCTCTTCCATCACCATGGCAAGTGTTCATATACTAGATTTCGGCGGCAGAACCTCCATTTGTTTACCCGCTACAGTTGGGAAGAGTGAGAGTCCATCAGCTGTTACGGAAGTGGGGATGTCTTCTGTTTTTGACTGATCTCAGACCTTGAGCACAGCATATCTTTGTCAATCCACCATAACATTGCTAGCTGCAACTCCCTCACAGTCCACCAGTTTGTTGTGTACACCCTACTCCACTCTCTCTCAGCAAAGCAGCAAGCACATAGTCCCACAGTTGTTGTCACGTTAAAGATTATTTCCTCCTACACATGTCAAAGGTAAACAATTAAACCTCCCCCTATCCAATCTGTTGAAATCCTACCTTTCTGCCTGGTGGATACATACGACTTCCGATTTCCATCACAGTTCCACAGTACCAGTTGCCCACGTGCCATTACTTCTCTAAAAAAGCTGTGCCTGCGCTACACCAGCATGTCGCAGATAACATCACCCATTCCATGAAAACCTCTCTGTCTGGCAGGGTGCATTTCACTACCGACACCTGGTTGAGCAAGCATAGCCAAGGGCGTTACATCTTGATGACTGGGCACTGAGTGACTCTGGTGGCTGCAGAGCCATGCGGCAAAGGGACTGCTCCCCATTTCTTGAAATCCACAAGGCGTGAGGGACAAACCTCTGTAACTACCACTTTCCCCACTACTTCTGCCTCCTTTATCTCCTCTAGAGCCTCCACCTGCACCATCAACCTATCCCTTAATATGACACATTTCCAACAGTGCAGAGAATACCCCCATCTTTGTACTGTGCAGCCAGGGCTCACCACAATCAGGCATTGTTGTAATTAAAATATATTGGAGAATGCAGTCACACAGCTGCAGACTTGTGGACAGCTATCCAGATGAAGTTTCAGCAACGGTTGTCTCCACTGAACCTAGAGCCAGGGAAGGCCATGTGCGATAAAGGAGAAAACCTAGTGGCGACCCTATGCCGTGGCAACCTCACACACGTGCCCTGCATGGCTCACGTCCTCAATCTGGTTGTACATCAATTTTTAGTTCACTATCCTGGCCTGGGTGCTCTGTTGCAGAAGGCATGGCTGCTGTGTGCTCACTTCCATAGTTCGCACCTCATGGTTCATTGACTTGCAGGGCAAGACAGACATCTTTTGTCCTACCAGTTAACTGGTTGCTATACGATGTGCTGACATGAAGAGATTCCACTCTGCACATGTTGCAGTGACTGTGGCAGCAGTGAAGCAGTGATTTGCCCAGCTGCAGTATGTCATGAATCATTGCTAGAGCCAACGCAGTCTGGTCATGGGGCAAATTAAGGTTGTGGAGGGGGCACAAATGAAGGACCTTTGCACCTTTCTGCTAAGTTTTGACATGGATACTACGATGGTTAGCACTGACGATTTCATCAGCATTATTATCCCAGTCACTTACGTGCATGCTGGAGCACACTTTGAATAGTCTGCGGAAGGAGGTGGTGGTCACAGAGGAAAAAAAGGAAACAGAAAGGATACAAATATCTCTAAGGTCTGAACTCTCATCGCACAGGCGGGTGGCATGGGAGGGTGGAGTGCAGCGATCGAGGGGGGCTCATGGTACCAAACAAACTGAAGATGCAAGAGCCAAGGAACAAATGGAAGAGGAAGAGGAGGAAGAAGAGCATGCAACAGTCAAGAGGTGAAAAAGGTGTTGATCCCCTCTCTATTGTCTGGAGTTGTTGGGAATTGGCAGAGGAGGCAAGCATGAGTGTTATCTCGCCACCAACACACCATGAACTTGGACCTCACGGAAGCATCCGTCACATGAGCGACTTCTTGCTGCACTATCTGCAACATGATGCTCATATTGTTAATACAACCCCTGGCAAAAATTATGGAATCAGCTGGCTCTGGGGATGTTCATTCAGCTGTTTAATTGTGTTTAAAAAAAAAGCAGATCACAGACATGGCACACTAAAAAAATCACAAAAACATAATGTGCTAGCCAGTAACAGTTACTTTTCCAGACCAAACAGGGGGGGGGAAATTATGGAATCATGAAAAACAAACAAACAAAAGAACACTCCAGTATATCACTAGTATTTTGTTACACCACCTCTGGCTTCAATAACAGCTTGCATGTCTCTGAGTGACAAACAGTACTCATCATCAATCTGTCTCCAACTTTCTTTCTCTGATTGCTGTTGCCAGATCAGCTTTGCAGGTTGGAGCCTTGTCATGGACCATGTTCTTCAACTTCCACCAAAGATTTTCAATTGGCAGGCCATGTAATTGACCTTATGTGTCTTCTTTCAAGGGATGTTTTCACAGTGTTTGCTCTATGGCAGGATGCATTATCATCTTCATAAATGATTTTGTCATCCCCTAACATGCTTTCAATTGATCAAATAAGAAAAGTATCAAAAATTTCAATGTAAACTTGGACAATTATTGAAGATGTAATGACAGCCATCTGCCCAGTGCATTTACCTTACATTCAGCCCCATATCATTAATGACTGTGGAAATTTACATGCTCTTTTCAGGCAGTCATCTTTTTATTGTTTAGCTTTTCTGTATGTAAATCCAATTTCTTTTAGGAGGTTTCTTACAGTTCTGTCACAGACATTGACTCCAGTTTCCTCCCATTCGTTCCTCGTTTATTTTGTTGTGCATTTCCTGTTTTGGAGACATATTGCTTTAAGTTTGCTATCTTGATGTTTTAATGTCTTCCTTGGTCTACCAGTATGTTTGCCTTTAACAACCTTCCCGTGTTGTTTGTATTTGGTCCAGATTTTTGACACAGCTGACTTTGAACAACCAACATCTTTTGCAACATTGCGTGATGATTTACCCTCTTTTAAGAGTTTGATAATCCTCTCCTTTGTTTTAATTGACATCTCTTGTGTTGGAGCCATGATTCAAGTCAGTCCACTTGGTGGAACAGCTCTCCAAGGTATGATCACTCCTTTATAGATGCAGACTAACGAGCAGATCTTACTTGATGCAGATGTTAATTTTGGGAATGAAAATTTACAGGGTGATTCCATAATTGATTCCTCATAATTGAGTGATTCCAGAAATTTCCCCCCTGTTTGGTTTTGAAAGGTAATCGTTACTGGCTAGCACATTATATTTTCATTATTTTTTTTTTTAGTGTTTCTTAAAGCCAGAAAGTTGACATTTAAAATTACTTTAGTTTTGTGCCATGTCTATGATCTGCTTTTTTTAAACAAAAGTAAACAACTGAATGAACATCCTCAGAGCCAGGTGATTCCATAATGTTTGCCAGGGGTTGTATTAGAAATAATTCTGGCTACTGGATTGCCACTCTGTTAGATTTACGGTACAAGAGTAAACTTTGCCAGTAGCTTCCCCTATGGAAAGAGACGCACGCATGCTGGAGTATTGAAACAAGTTTCTGCCCAATCTCAAGGGGTTTTCCCCATGGCAGCAATGAGACACACAGTGTGCATTGCAGTTCTAAACTTCCAACCCAATTTTTAGACCATTCCGTGCACTAGCAGAGCAAAGTACAAATCTGATACATAGAAAATAACTGGAGAAGATGGGGCAGGAGTTTCTAGAGTGCAATTCCGATACCATCAGAGGAGTTTGGACGCTTTTGCATGTTGATCTACAAAAATGGAAGAGTAGCCTAGCTTGCAAGTCACGTCTTGGAGGTATTCTCATGGCCAGCAGCCAGCGTTCTCTCAGAACGAGACTTCAGCCCTGCTGGTTGTGTCCGGACAGATAAACGCATACAGGCTGTCCCCTAAAAGTGGAGATCACCTAACTTTCTTCAAGATGAACAAATCATGGATCTCCAATGACTATTCCACCCCAGTTGCAGACTGTGAAAATTAGGTGATGATGTAGTTTTTATTGTGCTGCATTGATCTCGCGTTATTGCAGTCTGGGACATCTTTGTTATGGCTTCTGTCACTCATCTACCTGTTGCTGTTGATCAATGTTTAAGCTAGAAATGCTAGGCCAGGCCTTGTCCCAGGCCCTGTCCCATGCATCCAGGCTGCACCATTATACTTCTTGTACTCTGGGGAAATTGATGGCACTTTAGTGGTGTCTGTCCTTAATTTTTTTAAATGTGTGGACTCCAAGATGGGTCTTTATGTTGTGTGTTGCCTGTAGTGGCAGGAGTCTAGAGCAAAGCAGACCTAAACCGGTCACTCACCCACGCATCTCTTAATTCTAACTTCATTTGATAGCTGTAGATGCTAGCTCAGACCCTGTGTCATGCATGGCCTAGGCCTCACTGCTGCGTAATTATACTATTTGTAGTCTGGGGCAATTGATGCCACTTTCCTAGTGTCTGCCCCTAATTTTGGGAAATAGGGATGAAGACTCATAGTTGGGTCTCCATGACTTATACCCTCTGGCAATAAAATGTCCAGGAATAAAAAGAAACCACTATGGATAAATAAGACTGTACAAAGTATAATAAAACAAAAACAAAAGGCGTTTAAAATCTTAAAGGCTGAGAATACAGAAATAGCAGTTCAGGAGTAAAAAAGATATCAATAGGAAATGCAAAAAAAGAAATCAAACAAGCAAAACTAGCTACTGAAACAAAAATCGCCAATGACATTAAAATTAATCCCAAAATCTTTTATAAATACATTAATGCCAAAAGGAAAACAAAGGATAGTATTGGCCCCTTAAAATATAATAACAAGTTAGTTATAGAGGACAAACATAAGACTGAGATTTTAAATAGGCATTTCTCATCTGTGTTCACCAAGGGACTGACTGTACCAGGGATCATTCAACAAGTGAAAAGTCAAAGTTCACCACCTGATATAATTAATTTAACACAAGATGAAGTACGCCTACGTCTGAGTAAATTAAACATTGACAAATCCCCAGAGCCAGATGGCAATCATCCACGAAGAGGAAATTGAGCTCAGTAATCGACAGACCGCTGTATCTCATCTTTTTAGACTCGCTTGTAACAGGGTTGGTGCCTAAGGATTGGAGGATTGCTGATGTGGTACCGATATTTAAGAAAGGTAAGAGGGTAGATCCAGGCAACTACCGTCCAGTAAGCCTGACATCAGTAGTATGCAAAGTTTTTGAGGGCATTTTAAGGGATGACATGCAAAAATATATTGCAGAAAATAATATAATAACTGACAGGCAGCATGGATTCATGAAAGATAAGTCGTGTCTAACCAACCTGTTGGGGTTCTATGAGGGGGTAAGTGCAAACCTGGATATTGGTAATGCAGCTGATGTGATTTATTTGGACTTTGCAAAGGCATTTGATACTGTACCACATAATAGCCTTATACTAAAGGTCCAGTCACACTAAGCAACTTACCAGCGATCCCAACAACGATAGGGATCGCTGGTAAGTTGCTATGAGGTTGCTGGTGAGATGTCACACTGCGACGCTCCAGCGATCCCACCAGCAACCTGACCTGGCAGGGATTGCTGGAGCGTGGCTACACGAGTTGCTGGTGAGCTCACCAGCAACCAGTGACCAGCCCCCAGCGCCGCATGGAAGATGCTGCGCTTGGTAACTAAGGTAAATATCGGGTAACCAACCCGATATTTACCTTGGTTACCACTGCACGGAGCTACAAGTGCAGAGAGCAGGGAGCAGCGCACACTGAGCGCTGGCTCCCTGCTCTCCTAGTTACAGCACACATCGGGTTAATTACCCAATGTGTGCTGCAGCTACATGTGCACAGACCAGGGAGCAGCGCACAATGCTTAGCGCTGGCTCCTTGCTCTCCTAGTTACAGCACACATCGGGTTAATTAACCCGATGTGTGCTGCAGCTACATGTGCACAGAGCAGGGAGCAGCGCACAATGCTTAGCGCTGGCTCCTTGCTCTCCTAGTTACAGCACACATCGGGTTAATTAACCCGATGTGTGCTGCAGCTACATGTGCACAGAGCAGGAGCCGGCACTGACAGTGAGAGCGGAGGAGGCTGGTATCAAAGGTAAATATCGGGTAACCAAGGACAGGGATTCTTGGTTACCTGATGTTTACATTGGTTACCAGCCTCCGCAGAAGCCGGCTCCTGCTGCCTGCACATTCAGTTGTTGCTGTCTCGCTGTCACACACAGCGATCTGTGCTTCACAGCGGGACAGCAACAACTAAAAAATGGCCCAGGACATTCAGCAACAACCAACGACCTCACAGCAGGGGCCAGGTTGTTGCTGGATGTCACACACAGCAACATCGCTAGCAACGTCACAAAAGTTGTTCGTTAGCAGCGATGTTGCTAGCGATGTTGCTTAGTGTGACGGGGCCTTAAAGCTCCAGAAGCAAGGACTAGGGGAAACTGGATAAGGAATTGGCTAAAAGATAGGAAACAAAGAGTAGTCATAAATGGTACATTCTCTAAATAGGCTATAGTCAGCAGTGGGGTGCCGCAGCGATCTGTGCTAGGACCGATTCTTTTTAATCTCTTTATTAATGACCTCATGGATGGGATTGATAGTACAGTGTCAGTCTTTTCTGATGGCACCAAACTACGTAGGATATTAAAAACTGACCTTGATAGTACAATATTACAAAAAGATCTGGATAAGATGTCAGAATGGGCAGATACTTGGCAAATGAGATTTAATGTTGATAAATGTAAAGTAATGCACCTAGGACGGAGTAATCCTATAACTGTGTATACATTAAATGGAAGTAAACTCGGGACTACAGAACAGGAGAAGGACGTGGGTATCCTCATTACAAATAAGCTGAGCAGCAGCACTCAATGTCAAGCAGCAGCTGCTAAAGCAAACAAGATTTTAGGGTGTATAAAAAGAGAGATTAGATCCCGTGATCCCAATGTATTGTTACCCCTCTATAAATCACTTGTAAGGCCACATCTGGAATATGGGATCCAGTTTTGGGCTCCACATTTTAAAAAGGAGATTCAGAAGTTAGAGTCAGTTCAAAGGCGGCAACTAGACTATTACAAGGAATGGAAGGCCTCACATATGATGACAGGTTGAAAAAGTTAGATATGTTTAGCTTAGAAAAAAGACGTCTCAGAGGAGATCTCATTTATATGTATAAATACATGTGCGGTCAATATAAATTACTGGCACATGACTTATTTCTTCCAAAGACAATACTAAGGACCAGGGGGCACTCACTGTGAGTGGAAGAAAAGCGATTCAGACAGCTAAATAGGAAAGGGTTCTTTACAGTTAGAGCAGTCAGACTGTGGAATGCCCTACCACAAGAGGTAGTAATGGCAGATACTATAACAGCTTTTAAAAAAGGGCTGGATGATTTCCTCAGTACACAACATTGTTGGTTATAAATGACTTAATGACCAAATGTAGAACTGGTGGAGGAAGGTTGAACTAGATAGACCTAGGTCTTTTTTCAACCTAAGTAACTATGTAACTATGTTCTTTAGGGCTCCCAGACTGGCAGGGCATGCAAATACCTTTCACTCATCTACCTCTCTTACTATCCTTAAATGTGTCTAGCATTAACAGTCTATGAAGCTACTGTTGGTGCCACCTGAGTGTGGCTGAGCAGAAAAGTGGTTTAACCCTTTCACGACCGGCCGATTTTTCGCTTTCCGTTTTTTTTTTTCGCCATTCTTTTTCTGAGAGACGTAACTTTTTTATTTTTCAGTCAATATGGTCATGTGAGGGCTCATTTTTTGCGGAACGAGCTGTACTTTTAAATGAAACCATCAGTTTTACCATATTGTGTACTAGAAAATGGCAAAAAAATTCCAAATGCTGAAAAATTGCAAAAAAAGTGCGATAGCACTATAGTTTTTGAGATATTTTATTCACTGTGTTCACTATATGGTAAAACTGATGTGTGGGTGTGATGCCTCAGGTCAGTGCGAGTTCGTAGACACCAAACATGTATAGGTTTACTTTTATATAAGGGGTTAAAAAAAAATCGGAAGTTTGTCCGAAAAAAGTGGCGCACGTTTTACGCCATATTCCGTGACCCGTAGCGTTCTCATTTTTCGGGATCTTAGGCTCAATGACGGCTTATTTTTTGCGTCTCGAGCTGACGTTTTTACCGGTACCATTTTTGCGCAGATGCTACGTTTTGATCGCCTCTTATTGCATTTTGCGCAAAAGTTGTGGCGACAAAAAAACGTCGTTTTGGCGTTTGGAATTTTTTTGCCGCTACGCCGTTTACTGATCAGATTAATTGATTTTATATTTTGATAGATCGGGCGTTTCTGAACGCGGCGATACCAAATGTGTGTATATTTTTTATTTTTTTAACCCTTTAATTTTCAATGGGGCGAATGGGGGGTGATTTGAACTTTTAGGTTTTTTTGTTTTTTTTTAATTTTTTAAAACTTATTTTTTACTTTTTTTTTTTATTTTACTAGTCCCCCTAGGGGGCTATTGCGATCAGCATTCCGATCGCTCTGCAGTATCTGCTGATCACAGCTGGAAGGCTGTAAACAGCAGATACGCTGTCTTTCTCTTTTGCTGTGCCCCGGGCACAGCGAAAGTGAAACCAATTCATGTGTAGTACAGGAGTCATCACATGACCCTGTACTACCATGACAACTATCGGGAGTCACGTGATCGCGTCACGTGACTTCCGGTTTCGGCGGTAAGTAAAACTTTACCGCGATTGCGCTTATAATGGCGCTGTCATGTATTGACAGCGCCATTATAAGGGGTTAATCGGCACGAGCAGATAACGATTCTGCTCGTGCCTAGCAGGCACACATCTCAGCTGTGAAAATCAGCTGAGATGTGTGCCGATCGCGGCATGCTGCCGCCGGAGGACCGCGGGCAGTAAGATTATGTCATTTAGGACGTAATTTTACGGCCCGCGGTCGTTAAGGGGTTAACCTGTTGCATGAGGTATGAGGGCTCCCAGCATAGCAGATATACACCTGTCACTCATCTACTTCAATATTTCTTATGTCAATATTCTAATGGCTGTGCTTTGAGCTGTTTTGACAGATTTTAGGCCACCCTGAAAGTGTAGTCTATGCCTTTGGTTTTGCTTCCCATTGAATTCAATGGGGTTTGGATATGTTCATGGAACTGTTTGGCGAACATAAGGAACAGGAAAGTAAGCAAACTGAACTTTGAAAGTTTTGCTCATTTTTATTCTGGACACTCATTCACACAATCCATTTAAAACTGCTAACTACACCCTTGATAAATTCCTCAAGAGGTGTAGATTAAAAAATTGATTCACTTTTGGTACCTTTCTCCTGTTATGGCATGTCAGGGTCTTGTCAAAGTTGGCATAGCATCTGCAGTTTATTGCAGCCAAAATAAGGCTCGAAAATCATAATAGCATTTTTAGCCTTTATTCCGTGTGCACAAACACTAGTCACATATGGGGTATCATCGCACTAAGGAGACATTTCACAAGAAATTTTACAGTCCATTTTCTCCTGGCACTCTCATGAAAATAAAATATTTACAAAATGTTTGTGGAAAACATAAAATTTTTAATTTTCACTTAAATTTATATAGTTCTGTGAAGCACTTATAGATTCTAGATGCTTCCCATACCATTTGAGGATTTTTTTGAGGGGTATAGTTTCCAAAATTGGGTCAGTTGTGTGGGGTTTCTCTTGTTTAAGCATGTCAGGGGCTCTTCAAATATGACATTGTGTCTGCAATCAATTCCAGCAAAATTATATTAGAAAAGTCAAATAGCATTCCATCTCTTCAGAGCCTTGTCATCTACCAAAACAGTAGTGTCTGACCACATATAAGGTATCGGTGTAGTCAGAAGAAATTGTATGAGAAATTGTGTTGTCCATTCTGTTCTAATATTCTTGAGAAAATTAAAAAAATGGGCCTAAATCAACATTTTTTATGTTCATGTCGTAATGTTTTAAATTTCTGTGAAGCATCTGTGGGTTCTAGATAGATGCCCACCACAACCAAACAAATATCTTGAGTGGTTTAGTTTCCAAGATGGGGTACACAATCTTTTCCATCCAAAATTGTTCTCTAAAATTCAAATACCATTCCTTCCCTTCCGAGCCCAGCCATGTACCCAAACAGTAGTTTCTGACCCCATATGAGTAGTATATTCCCTTGTCTCCCTCCTCTCTCCCCATCTGTTTGCTTGATCTCTGTACTGACATATATTATATCATTGACATTGTTGTATACATTTGGGCAAATTTCTTAAATATTATCATTGGTTGTATGAATGCTGTATATGTATTTCTTTGTATGTCACTATTGATAGGTTCAGACACTATAACGCCGCATACCCCCACAGCTGTATACTGTGTGCCTTCTAATCCACAAAATGATGGTGCAGGGAGCATGTGCAGTATGAGTTATGAACTTGGTTTTCTACAACATGGAGCGTGGAGGAACATGCGCAGTAGGTGCTGAAAAAACATGAAGCACGGATGCATGTGCAATGTATACAGAGAGGTCTAGAGGATCCATGAAGATGCCTGTGCATTGAAGCTCCTCTACCATTTGCTCTCTGCAATCGTTTGGCTGATTTCCCTATGGACATTGAGCTAACAGTTGTTATGACAACCGTACTGCAGCCGTGTATGGCGATTTACACATATATTCAGTGCGTTATTATGATTTATGATATTGTAAGTGTCTGTTGTTATGACTATATATATTTTGTGTCACCATTGGGGATGTTTTATAATATCTTGTTGTGCATATATATTCGGATATATTTTGATATGTTTATGACCTACAGGGGGCGTTAGTAATTTGATTGGTGATCAGATATGTCCTTTTGACTATAACAACTCTGTTCTGTGCACTATGTATTATGTTTGATGAAGACTCTACAGTCGAAACGTTCCTGTCTGACCTTGATGGATTTAAGATGGGTTGATACTTTCACCCATGGGGACGCTGTCACTTTTCTTATATCCCATATGGGTTATCGTCATACTCAGGAGAAATTGCACAACAAATTGGACAATCTATTTTCTCCTGTTACTTGTGTGAAAATGAGAGATTTGGGATTCAATTACCATTTTTGAGTGAAAAAAATATATTTTAATTTTCATGTCGCAATGTGATAAAAATCTATGCACCACTTGTGTGTTCAAGGTGGTATATGTACCCCAAGATGAATTCCCTAAGGAGCTTTGTTTCCAAAATGAGTTTTCTGTTTTTTTGGCACATATTTCGTCAGCCACATGGGATGGTGTCTGTAATCCATTCCAGAGAAATTTGTGCTGCAAAATTTATATAGTACTGCTTTCCTTCAGACCCCAGTTGTATACCCAAGCACTTCTTTCTCACCACATATAGTCAGACTGTGAAGAAACTGCACAATAAATATGGTCTATTTTCCTTTGTTACCCATGTAAAATGGAAAAATTGGGGGCTATTGCAATACCGTTGAGGAAAATAATTTAGCAGTTTTTGATTTAACTTTGTTTTATTTCCTGTGAAGCACCCGAAGGGTTAACATACTTCCTAAATGTGGCTTTAAATACCATGAAGGATGCACTTTAACATGGGGTCACTTTTGGCTGTTTTTTAACATCTAAGCCCCTAAAAGTCCCATCAGGTGTGAAGTTATTCCTAATAATTAGATTTTGTGAATTTTGTTTGGCAAAATTAAAAATTGAGGCTAAACTTTTAAGCCTTTTAAATTTCTAACAAAAAAGTTTCAAAAATGATGCTGATGTAAAGTAGACGTATAAATATTTAATTATTTTAGTAGTATGACTAGCTGATTTAAGGGCAATACAAATTAAAAGTTAAAAAATTGTGCATTTTTCACAATTTTCATCACATTTTCATGTTTTCTATGAACACAAATCATAATCAAATAACCTTTTCTTAACACTAACATTAAGTACAATGTGTCATGAAAAAAATTCTAAGGCCATGTGTCCACGCTGCGGAAAATGCACGGATTTTGCTGCAGATTTATCGCGGAAAAGCCGCGGATTTTCCGAAAATCTGCAGCAGCGGCACTTCCAAGCCATTTCAATGGCATTTTGGAAATGCTGTGTCCATGCTGCGGATTTTTCCGCGGTGGATTTGCCGCGGATTTTGATCCGGAAAAATCTGCAGCATGTCAATTATTGTTGCGGATTTTGATCCGGATTTCGGCTATAGAATGGGGAAAAAAAAAAAAAAATCCGCATCAAAATCCGCGGCAATTCCGCGATAAATCCGCGGTAAATCCGCGGCAAATCCGCGGCAAAAAAAGGTGCGGATTTGCCGCGAAAATCGCGGATTTTCATGCAGAAAAATCCGCAGCAACATTCTACCGTGGACACATAGCCTTAAGGCCCCGTTACACGCTATGATTTATCTGGCGATATGTCGTCGGGGTCACGGTTTTCGTGACGCATTTCCGTCATCGTTAGCGACATTGTTGCGTGTGACACCTACCAGCGACTCAGAACGATCTTAAAAATAGAGAAAATTGTTGATCGTTGACACGTCGTTCATTTTCAAAATATTGTTCGTCGTTTCGAACGCAGCAGACATATTGCTACATTTGACACCCTGCCAACGACGAACCACATTGTTTGACACCCTGCCAGCGACGCGGCCATGTTGTTACAAGCAATACTCCATGTCTCCTCCGCTCTGATTGGTGTCACGCCAGAGTGTATGCTATGAACAATTATTCACCTCTATCGTTGCCGGAATCATTGGGAGGAATGCTATGTGACGGTGTCCACACGACTGCCTTGGTCAAACAATATATCGCTGAACGATGTAGCGTCGTTTGTGAGATGGGTACGTGTGACCGCTACAAAATGACCTATGAGCGATCTCGGCAAATCGTAGTAACAATCTGGGCATGTCACATCGCTAACAAGATCGCTAGCGATATCATTGTGTTTAAAGCGGCCTTTAGAATCAGTGGGATATGTTGAAACATTTCAGACTTATTACCACATAAAGGGACACAGGTCAGAATTGAAAAATGTGGTCAGTAAATTCAAAATAGGCTTCGATGTTAAGGGGTAAAAATCTTTCTAGACTTCAATCTTGGGTACCTTGACATGGTGGCTTCCTAATGTGCATCAAAACTAAAGATGAATGAACTTTTCAAAGTTGGGATTGCCGAACTTTACCAAGCTTCCCAGTGTTTTCCATGCTGTTGGACAAACAGATCGGCGAACATACTAACCTATTGAATTCAATGAAAGGTCAAACGTATGCATTGTAAAATAGTGTAGGAGGCTGTAAAAGAAAGAAAATAAGGAAGGAATAAAGTAGGACATGCTTACTGAGTCTCCGGCGTGGCTGTGACTGCTCCATGGCTGTACGTCTGGGGCCACTAATTATCCCTCATACATATTCACTGCTTTCCCTGCCCATTGGCATCTGTGATTGACTGCAGTCAGACACCTCCTTCAGACAGCATCAGTGATTGATTGGAATCACAGTCCCTGTCTGCAGGTCTATCATATCAGGGTGTAAAATAAATAAATAAATAAAATGGCTTAAGGTCTTCCATCCATTGTTACCAACACAGATAAAGCCCATGGCTACAGGCTGTGGCCCCCAGCTGTGCACTTAGCTTAGCTATGTATTAACATAAGAGGAACCACATGTTACTTTTTAAAAAAAAGTTTATTATATATATATTTAAATAAAAAATTGAAAAAAACAGGTCCGGTCCCCCTAATTCTGATACGCAGCCAAGATTAAGCCCAACATCTGGGGGCTGGAATACTCAGGCTGGGAAGACCCATGGTTATTGTGGCCCACCCAGCCTAAAAATAGCAGCCTGCAGCCACCCAGCATTGCCTCATCCAATAGATATGACAATCCAGGAACGTTACCCGGCTCTTACCGATTGTCCTGGTTTGGTAGCAATCATGGTAATAATGGGTTAATCACAGCTCACAGCTGACACTAAGCCATAGATTAATGAAGGGGAAGATCTATGAGACCCCCATTACAAATCGGTAGGTGAAAAGAAATAAACACACACCAAAAAAATCCTTTACTGTAAATAAAAGACAAAACAAAACCACCTACTTTCACCCCTTTATTAACCCCCCCAAAAACCCAGGTGTGAAGTAATTCACACGAGGTCCCATACTGCAGGAGGCCTAGTTGACAATGGGACTGCACAAATCATGACATTGCCTAGTCTTTTTCAGGGTGACACAAATCATGATGTTGCATGAAGACTAGTCACTACCAAGAGAGCCAGAGAGTGAAGACTGAAAAGACCACCATAGACAGAGGGAGTGAGGTAGCAGAAGACTGACTGAATCTTCAGCGGAAGAGTGAAGTTAATATAATATTTTTTTATATTTGTTTAAACCCTTTATTGACTTAAGAATAAGTTAAGAAAACGAAGGCTGGCCTCTAAAAGTTGAACCACAAAAAATTTAGATTCTGAAGAATACTAATTTTTGTGAAATTCTTAGAGAATTTTACTTTGAATCGATTTGCTCAACACTATCAGCTATTAGACTTGCTTGACCTTAAGTGCACTAGCAATAAACTCTGAAGAATTTAGAGGTGAACCTGCACTGTGTAAGGTATACAGATAAAAAATATTAACATATTTGTGTTACGCAGGGGACCCGGGGAAGCGTGCCAAGATGGTATAGAGACAGCTTCTGCCAATCAAGGTCCACTGTGCGGTGTAGGGGACCGCTGCTACGGTTGAAGAGTGAGCGGGTTGCTGCTGACGATCGTCTGCTACGTCACAGGCAATCTGCATATACCGGCTCGCCCTAACCCGTGAGGATTGTATGGAATGATGCTCACAGCTCGGTGTACTTGTTGCACGATGAAGCCCAATCGTGCCCACGCACGTGTGCCCAAACGAAAGTCTCGGAAACGTGGCACGAGGGTAGCACAGCAGTGCCCACACACGTGTGCTGTAACAATAAGGTGAGTCCGAGGGAGTCCCGAGAACTCACCGAGGGCAGGAACACGGCCTGCAAACAAGGTACTGCCTGGGCAGTAAGGGCAAAGCCCACAAGTAGATAAAATGCCTGAACAGTGGCGTAGCAGCACGCTGCCAGACATACAATAATAGAAAACGGTCGCGCGCCGCCATATTGGCAAGTGGAGCTTTTAAGGAGGTGCAGCTCCATCCAAAGGCGGGCGCGAGGCGGTGATGATGGACTTGGCCCAATCAGGGTCCACGACATCCCAGCCTGGTCAGTCAGGGTTCACCCCGTCATCAGCCTCACTGAAGTCAAAGCAATCGGCTTTCGGTGCGTCATCAAGCCATGTGACATCAGTGGGCGAATCAAAACATGCCACGTGGTGCACATGCGCATCCTCCTGCCTCTGGGACATAGAAGCAGGAACCGCGTTTTCACAATGAGCAGGGATAACGAGACTCTTGCTGCTTTCCTGAGCAGCTATCCTCTGCACATTGCGTAGTCTCTCAGACCTTCGGTGCTGCTGAGCAGGAGGGTTCATGGCAGGAAAGGGAGACCACAACATTCCTTGCAACAGGGAAGCCACGAGGTGTAACAATTTGTGAACATAATTTTGTATTATAACAAAATAGAGGTTTCTGTATCTAACACTTTCCTAATTAATATGTCTTTGTTTATTTTTTAAAAAAGGACTTAAAAGTGTTAAATCGGGATGTACATATAGTTATGGTATCTTAAAGTACAAAGGCTCCAGAGAGCACAAGACATTTCCTATTGTAGTACAACAATTAGGCGGTGCTACCACTTGGCCGGTATAAGGCTATGTGTGCACATTGCGTTCAATTCTGCAGAGTGTAAATCACTGCCTGTGCGTCTCAGAATGCAGCCAAAAATGCTGCGTTCTGAGACGCATTCGGCAGAACGCAACGTGTGCACATTCCTGGAGAATTCATGTGTTTTGGATACTTTCTCTGCCATAGACAGAGTGAGAAAAGCATCCAGAACGCACATTTTTCACAGTACGGTCCCACTCGGCTCTGCAGCATCCCCATAGACGTGCAGCAGAGCCGAGTGGGACCGCACTGTCAAAAAGAGCAAGGCTGGCTGTGAGACAGAGCCGTGTGATCAGAATGAACTCGGATGAACTTCACCTGACTTCATTGTGATTGCGCGGCTCTGTGCGTGTGCCATGGCTTGATTTGCGGTCACTCGTGAAGGACTCACCTGTGATCGCCAATCCCCTGAGTGACTGAAGTGAGCCACGCGATTAACTGTGCTTTCACTCAGGTTACTCGTGGCCACAGCTGCAATCTTCCACCTGAGAGCAGTGGCCACGAGTAACCTCAGTGGCAGCAAAGCTGATCGCGCGACTCACTTCAGTTGCTGCATAGAGCTCACAGGAGCGGCAGTGTTCTACTACCGCTCCTGTCAGCTTCCGATGTAGCAGAGCTGAAAGCATCGTGGGACCTTGCACGGATTACATCAGACCTGGAGGTGTTTTTGAGGGGTTAATAAAGTGGTGAAAGAGGGTGTTTTTCTGTCCTTCATTCCAAATAAAGGATTTTTTGGATGTGTGTGTTTATTTTCTTTAACTTACAGGTTAATCATGGAAGGTATCTCGGGGAGACGCCTGCCATGATTAATCTAGGACTTAGTGGCAGCTATGGGCTGCTGCCATTAAGTCCTTATTACCCCGTTTGCCACCGCACCAGGGCAATTCGGGATGAGCCGGGTAAAGTCCCGGGACTGTCGCATCTAATAGATGCGTCAATTCCGGGCGGCTGCTGGCTGATATTGTTAGGCTGGGGGGCTCCCCATAACGTGGAGCTCTCCATCCTGAGAATACCAGCCTTGAGCCGTGTGGCTTTACCCTGGCTGGTATCAAAATTGGGGGGACCTCACGTTGGTTTTTTTTAAATTATTTATTTATTTTTTTTACTGCTCGATATAGACGCGCCCACCGGCAGGTGTGATTGGTTGCAGTGAGACAGCTGTCACTCAGCGTGGGGGAGTGTCTGACTGCAACCAATCATAGGCACCGGTGGGCGGAGGAAGCAGGGAATACGTAATGGATTAATGAGCGGCCGGCATTTTCAAAAGAGGAGAAGCAGCCACAGTGTGAACGCCGTGCAGCGCCGCGCCGGTGATCGTGGATCGGCGAGTATGAGAAAGGGGGTGAGAGGGAGAGACCGACATGGACAGAGAGAGAGATAGAGACATAGAGAGAGAGGCCGACCGACAGAGAGACCGAAAGATCTGCGTTTATTATGTCAAAAACACACATGCAGATCGCTAGTAAAAAGCAAGTGACATGCATTCTTTCTTGAAAAATATGTATTTAGACATTTCTCATTGACTTTAATGTTTTTAAAACGCTGCCAAAATGGCAAAAACAATTGACATGTTGCTTCTTCAAATGCAGCGATTTTCACAAATTTTCCGCAACTAAAATGCAGCGTTTGTAAATGCATCGTGCGCACAAGAAAGCCCTAATTCCCATACACTTTGCCTGGAAATCAAAACTCATGCAATTTTGCATTAAAATGCTGCAGCTGAAAACGCTGCTGAAACGCATGAAAAAAAGCAATGTGCGCACATAGCCTAACTCTGCAGAAGCGTACCAAGGAGGGTGAAGGCGGATCGTGTGACCCCAGTGAAGCTGGCAGGTGGGTGTCTTTGGGCCTCTTATTCAGTGTTTTGAGGTATACCTCTAGTGGCAGCGTTTTGCCTTCCCTCGTAGTGGGGGTTGGCCATTCTCTGAGCTGGATGTCTAGCTGATTGCCGGCTCAGAGAAGGTGCAGCACACTGACTCCGGCTGAGCAATTGCACTCCCATCCTTTAGACATGAGTACAATTGAGGCCCTAACCATCAGCAGTCAGGTCTATTTCAGCTGCATAATCAGGTCAGCTGATCAAACTACTGACGTCTCTCCTTAGTGGCACAGATGCGTCTCACATCGTTGGTGGTACATGCTCCAGTGGATCTGAAGACACTGAAGATTTATTGTAATTAGAGGAAAGGGAGAAATTTAACAAATAAGTATGGGGAATAAAGATGAGGGGAAATGTATACAAACACAGTATAGAGAGAGAGGATGGGGGTTACATATACAGACATAGGAGCAGGATTAGTGCGGACAACATATGAAAAGGTGGGGGAGAATGTATGCAGGCAGACAATGGAGAGGGCGTGAGGGATGGGTGCGGACATAGTATGAGCAATAAGGGGAAATGGTATGCAGGCACAGTATGGAGAGCAAGGAGGGATTGGTGCAGACACAATATGGGGACTGAGGGGGATGGGTACAGACACAATATGGAGAATGAGGTGTGTGGGGCGGACATAGTATAAGCAGTGAGGGAGGATGGGCGCGGACACCTTATGATGAGCGTGGGGGAAGCGTATGCGGACACAATAGGGAGAGTAAGGGCAGAATGTATTTAAACACAGTATGCGGAGTGTGGTGGAGAATGTATTTGTCAACAGTATGGGGAGAGAAGGGGGATGAGTGCAGATGTAGTATGGAGAGTGAGGGGGAATGTAGGCAGACACAGAATAGAGGTGGAAGGGGGCAGTGTATGCACGATGGGCGCGGAGATAGTTATGAGACCCTATGAGATGAGAAGAATATGAGGGGGCACAGAATGGAGATTAGGTAGTGTGGGGGAGTGGTAAAAAGAGGGGGCAGGATTGTGAGACAATGTGAGGCCACAGAAAGAAGGGGATAGCATGCTGAGGAGCTGGAGTGTGAGGAGAGTTTACAGTATAGAGACTGGTCAGTACAGGGAAGACACAGTGTAGAGGGCAGTGTGAATAAGGGGGCTCAGTATGGAAAGAAGAGGGCAGTGTGGAGCTCATGTATCATAAGAGGGACAGTGTGTGGGTCATATTTTGTGAAGGGAACATAGTGAGGTGTAATTATTTATTCAGGGGCAAAGCATAGAGCAGATATTTTTTATTCCAGAACAGTATAATCATTCTTATATTTATAAGGATATCATGCCGGTGTAACAAGCCAGAGTATACCCACAGCCCAGACTATACTGGGGGTTAAAGTGGCCTAGCCTAGCTTATCCTCTGGGGTATAAATTGGCCTTGGCCACAATATACCCCTCAGGCTATATTATACCCCAATCAGTAGCATTAAGTGATGAACCCAATAATTGCTTAATTTTTCAACATTTTATTGGGGATTCAGCTTTGTCTGATAAGTTAAGTGAGAAAGATGTTAAAAATATAAAGAAAACGGTAGTACAAAAAACAGATAACCACAAGTATCAAAAACAGATGTGTTTCGGATATTATTCCTTAGTCATTGTTTCTAACAGAAGCTCATGCTAAATGGCATTATACGTCATTTCCCGTGTCATGTGTGAAAAATACACCAATGAGAAAAAGCCATGAAACAATCATGAAACACATGGACAATACATTTGCATAGAAGAAAAAGGAAATACATAGAAAAAAAACAGAATCAAATAAAAACAGAAAAAAAAACCCAGAAAAAAATAAAAAAATATTCACTATAATGAAACAACAGGTCTTGTTTGATGGGTCCAACCTTGTGGGATCCTAGTATGTAATATAAACATCCACCAAGCCTCATGATTCAAAGCTTTCTCTTATGGTCACCACCTCGTAAAGGAGGGAAAACTCTTTCTATGCCCATAATCACAAAAGAACTAATGTCTCCTTGATGGATGGTAGAAAAATGCTTAGAGGCTGCAGAACACTTAACAATCAGTCTATTTCAGGCATCTGAGAGATGTCTCCTTATAAAGTTCTTAAGTGGACAGGTTGTACAACCTATATACTGAAGGTTACAGCTCTTGCATGGGATAATATAAACTACGAATGTAGGATTGCAATTAATATAATTTTTTATTTGATAGCTCTTGTGGGTGACTGCTGAGGAAAAGGTTTTACTAGGTGTCGCATAATTACAACACATACAAACTGTACAACCACATTTGAAAAAAATGGCTAAGTCTATCCAGGTCCCAACATGGAATGAACTAGTATGGAAAAGGCTTGGGGAAAGAAAATCACCCAAAGTAGGGGGCTTCTTCACAATAAATCTAATATTTTGGGAGAGGATGGATTTTAATCTAGGGTCCTGATATAAAATAGGCGAGTTTTTTTAATAAGATTTTTAATTAATGTAAATAGAGCACTATACACCATACTAAAAGACAAACAACCTTTGTTGGTATTTAAATCTACAAATTTATCTGGTTTATCTTTGAAAATATCAGATCTACTCATTTTTTTAAACCTTTCTGTAGCTTTACTAATCATCCAATTTGAATAATGTTTGTCTCTCAATTTTAGTTCTAATGAATCCAATTCTTTTACAAATGTAGTGGATAGGGATGAATTTCTTTTAACCCTAACCATCTCCCTTAATGGAATTTATTTATTTTAGGAGCAATAGAAGGGTTGTCCAAGTTTGTGATGAGTCTGGAGTCACTCTATGTGACTGCAGACCTGAATTATCACAGCGCGCACATTGCACGTTGTTATGATTCTCTGGGACCAGCGGTGAAAGTGGGAGGTCACAAATCCACAAGTATGTGATTTAGACACATGCGGTCACATTTCGAATAGACATGTGTAGCACCCCAGTGGTCATGGGAGCCGCAGTGGCATTGTTCTCTTCACCTGGAGGACAGTGCTATACCTGGAAGCAGAGGGGAAGATCTCAATGTCAGGTACCATTTCACGCAACACTTCCTGACTCATTCCAGAAGGGGGAGCTCAAGTCCTGGCTGGGACGAGCCTCCCCTGTGAATTCTGGGATGGGAAGGGGTTAGTCATAGGAACAGGAGGAGGAACCTCAGAACCATGGAGGAGAGGAAAGAGACCGGTCGCTGTAAGAGAGCTGTCTGCAAGCTTTCCAGGACCAAGAGCATTGTACAGGACACCGGAGTCCTAGATTACTGGGTACTAAAGGCTTAGCAGTAAAACCCAGAGGGCTGGGGAGTCCATGTTTCCTGGCCCATCAGCAAATCCTTTAGGTGAAGTAGCAAAATAGAGCCCAGGGCCATGGAGGAACACGTGGGCCCCATATCCGGCTCGCGCTGCCCGTCAGAGAGGGACATATCGCTAAGCAACCAACAACCAGGGTCCTCAAGTAGCTTCAAGCCATGGGGATTCGACATCTAAAGCGCATAAAGATGGGGGAAAGACTTCAACAGCCGTTTCCAGAGACCACTTGAAGATATGCCCTGATCAACCTGAAGCACAAGAAGAAGAGACTATCAAAACCGTCCTAGGAGCATTCCCCAAAACCTGGACACAGTGGAATCAAGCTGTTGCAGTACCGGTCTTGACCTTCCATCAAGTTGAAGTGGTAGTGGCTCCAGTCCTGTCTGAAGACCTACCTGCCAATGAAGTGGATGTACACATGAAGAAGACCCGGGACACCTGCTTCTTGCTTTTGGTGAACCTGTCGTGCCCACGGTGAGTCTAGGAAGTAGAGGGAGTCCACCTGCCCTGCCAGAAAGCACAGGGCCATCTTCTTGCATAGCCATAGACAGCCAGGTTGGGTCAGGAGAATTACCCAATAGTAAGGGGTTTCAGCCAATTCCTCGTAGGTTTCACCAGAGCAACGTAGGTCAGAAGCTAACCCAGTACTGAGAAATGAATGTATAACAATACTTAAGAATGTGCAACTGACCAATGTAAATATTCTGTATATATATATATATATATATATATATATATATATATATATATATATATATATATTTGTAACCTGTATTGATTGTAATAATCTTGTGTTCTTGTCTTTTCCAAATTGTTTTCTCAGTCTCGTAGTACTGAATTTAACCAAGGGGGAATGTGCCACCCCAGTCATCATGGGAGCCACACTGGCATTGTTCTCTTCACCTGGAGGACAGTGCTATGCCTGGAAGCAGCAGGCAAGATCTCAATGTCAGGTACCATTGCACACAACACTTCCTGACTCAGACCAGAGGGGGAGCTCAAGTCCTGGGTGGGACGAGCCTCCCCTGTGCATTCTGGGATGGGAAGGGCTTAGTTAGAGGAACAGGTAGAGGAACCTCGGAAGCCTGGAGGAGAGGAAAGAGACCGGTCACTGTAAGAGAGCTGTCTGCAAGCATTCCAGGACCAAGCGCATTGTACAAGACACCGGAGTCCTAGATTACTGGGTACTGAAGGCTCAGTAGTAAAACCCGGAGGGCAGGAGATTCCATGTTTCCTGGCCCACCAACAAAGCCCTAGGCGAAGTAGCAAAATAGAGCCTGGGGCCGCGGAGCAACCTGCTCTCGCTACCCGTCAGAGAGGGACATAGCACTAAGCAACCATGAACCAGGGTCCCCAAGTATCTTCAAGCCACGGGGATCTGACATCCAAAGCGCATAAAGGAAGGTGTTACGGGGGGACCGGCAGATTAGGACCAGGGGGTATATATCCTAATCGCCAGTCGGGGCCCACTGTGCTCCAGATGACAAAGGAGCTGCTGGCACCTGAGGGTTAGGCAGAGACTATAGAGCTGGATGTCTCTGAGATAACCCAGGAACTCTGGGAACCGGTCACGTGTGTTGGGACACGTCAGACCGGACGACAACCCGATTAGCGTTTTGGTGCACCTAGCGCTACACCAACCACGTGTGCAGGAAACACGTCAGGCCGGGTGGTAACCAGGTAGCGTTGACCGGAAGACCGCCACGAAAGCGCCCTGTCACCCACGTGTGTAGGACACGTCAGGCCGAGCGGTCCTCTGATTAGCGTTTCTGGCCACCTCTCGACTGGCCACGTGTGTGTATCACACGTCAGGCCAGATGGGTACACCAGTAGCGTTGACCGGGAAGCCGAGGAGGATAAGGAACACCCTGTTAACTCCACAGGGGTCCTGGGGTACGCTGTCCGTGCGCATAGGGGGCACAACCGGACAGGTGGCACAGCAGGTGCGTTGTCCGTGTGCGTAGGGAGCACAATCGGACAGGTGGCGCAGCAGGTGCAATGTCCGTGTGCGTAGGGGGCACAATCGGACAGGTAGCACAGCAGCCACAGCCCAGTTAACGCCACTGGGCTGCTATAGCAAGACTGGAATGGCAGGAGGGAAGCACGGCGCCTGACCCTGATGTGCCGAGCCACGAATCTTGGCGTGACAGGCACTGTTCGCCTAACCCTACCTACTGCTTCCCAACATAGGCTTATGCCGCAATGAGGCTCTAACATGGAGGTGTGCTCTGACTGAGCAAAAGTGAAGACTGCGCACCTCCATGTTGTCTCCAGCCCCTTTTATAACCTGGGTCCGCCCCAAACCCAGGGAGGAACCACCAAGGTCCAATAGCAGAGTGCCATGTCATCAGTGACGTCACATGCGACCTATCCGGAACCGCCACGTCATTGATGACCTCATGGCAGCCACGCCCCAAACACTTCACCAGTCATCGTCTGACGACCAATACTGAGGTGCCAGATCATAGGGGCGGGCCTCTGCGAGCCAGTCCGGAGTTGCCACGTCATCAGGACACCTGACACCCTCTGCCCTATCAGGGCCTGCCACCTCACGGACATGCTCAGTGAGTTCCTTACCGGACCTAGCCTCTGATGCACTAAGGGCCTGAGCATGCTCAGTAGCCTGAGCAACAGGCTTAGAAAGCAGACTATCAGTTTGAGCATGCTCAGTAGGCACATCCCAGAACTTAGACACAGCACAAAGTCCAAGTACCTGTGCAAAGAGGCTGTTAGGGTTAATTGTGGGAGCATACTCAGTAGCCTGAACTGAGGACTTAGTCTCAGACATAACACAAACAGGCTGAGCATGCTCACTAGGCAAAACACCGGGCTTAGACTCTGGCTGGGGTAAATCGGCGCACGCATGCGCACTAGCCGCCTCTCCACACTCAGACGTGGTGGAAGGAACAGCCAACTGGACGACCCGAGGCACGGCCAAGAACGGCAGCCGGCGCCTGGGCGCAACAGGAACCGCAGCAGACTGCTTGCGGCTATGGCGGCGCCGGTTCATAACAGAAGGCCTCAAATGTACCTGGCAAAGAGACATTCTTCCCTGCTACCAGGCTGACTGGACCATGGTAACTTCGTGACTACAACCTGTTATCAGTAAAGGTAAAAGGAAACTACCAATCTGTGTCATCTGGTTACTGTCACCCTCAGTCCTGCACCCCAATGCACCACTATTACCTCCATCATCTCCCTGGGGCCCGCTCCGCTTGTGGGCAGCAGAACCATCTTAGCTGTGACATCACCATCCGCCCCAGAGGACATCACCCGCAGCGGCAGCTAATCCCTGGCTGCATACCACAGGTGGCGTCATGGAAAGACAACTCCCAACATCCACCTCCTATCCCTTTTTATTGTGGATATCTCGGGGCATGAAGCGAGGCAGGCCACCGCAATATCCCAGACCTCCACACCGACCCAGTGACGAGTAATAGGTTCAAGACCAGATCTGAACCCCCCTGCCCGCTTTGTGCTACACATGCGCAGCATCGCTCAATGAGAATTAATTGAGGGAGGACGGACACGTCAAGTCAGAATGTGGCCAGAAGCAAACAAATTTCATACTTGTGTTCACATGACCGTCCACTGGCAAGGGAAATCCTAAAAATATGCAGTGCATGCATTGTGAGCATTCCGAAGGGGCCAGTCTCCTAGAGTGACTGCAGACTTTCATCTCAAACCCCTTTAAATATTAAATTAAGCATTGTAGCATGCCAATCCTAATGCCGTATAATATACTCACTGTCAGAATTCAGCTCTGCTTGCTGGTTTCAGCAGTCATCACATTATCACATCACTGATATGCAATTTTCATACTTGTGGTCATGTGAAACTGTTTTTTTCACTGAACACTGAATATGAAGAGCAGCTCATTATCACGTGATTGTAAATGTGCAAATCGCATGCGAATGATTGGTTACATAACGACTACTTAAACTGCTTGGGGGGGATATAGTAAGGTAAGAACAGGTTGACTATATCAGCTCTTTAATCACAAATAGGCATGAGAAAACCCTTGGAAGTTCAGGTTTGCTGTGTTTAGCCAGATATTAACTGAACTTGACGCAGAACCCCAAAACCCATATACGTCAATCATGCTGTAAAATGGATGTAAAATGATCAAAGTAATGGATAGGGGGATCCAAAATGAAGCAAAATGGGGGTAAAAGCAAGACAATTGCCATGCAAGCATGTAGATAGGGCATAAATAAAATTAAAAAATGACATGGTGTCCCCCTATTTTTGATAACCAGCACAGGAAATCAGACAATTGCGGTATGCAGCGCTCAGCTGTCTGCTGTACCTTTGCTGGTTATGAAAAATAGAGGAGTTCCCATGCTGCTTTTTTAAAATTTATTTAAAAAACGGTGTGGGGTCCCCTCTATTACTGATAACCAGCCAAGGAAAAGCAGACCGCTGTCAGCAAGTGACCTATGGAGCTTCGTTCTGAGAACATTCTCAGAAAAAAGCTCCATAGGAAATGATGGGTAACATTGCACCATTGGATTATGTCAGAACTTCCACTATTTCTTTTGAATTATTAAATTGGTGAACAAGGGAGTGTGGGGAAATCTTTAATCAAATCAGCTTTTTTTCTGTATGTTTTTTAACTCCACCCTTGCCAGTTTAGTAATGGGGGTGTTTCATAGATCCGTGTCCATTACTAACCCCTGGGCTTGATGTCAGCTGACATTAAACAGCTGACATCAACCTCAAAAAGTATTACCCCAATTGCCAACAAAACAGGGCAATTGGGAAAACCTGGTCAAAGTGCCAGAGTTAAATGTGCCAATTCTGAGGTGGCTGGGGCTGCTATTTTTAGGCTAGGAACTGCTAAATAACCATGGGCCTTCCCAGCCTGATAATACCAGCCCCCATCTGTCTGCTTTACCTTGTCTGGGTATCAAAAATGGGGGGACCCCACGTCATTTTTTAAAATTATTTAAATAAATAATTAAAAAATCGACTTGAGATCACCTCATTTTTGATAACCAATCAAGGTAAAGCAGACAGCTGAGGGTTGCAGCCTTCAATTGTTTTCTTTACTCACGGAATTTATCAAAAATAGTTGGTACCCCATGTCATTTTTTTTTCTTTTTTTAATTATTTACTGTAAAGTAGCAGTATTTTCTACAGGCAATAAAGCTTGTTTTTTGGTTGCACTGCACTCTTTCAACAAACTTTATTAGTATACGAACACTACACGAACTTGGACACAGACTTTTTTTTAAAAAATACTTGTTCGAGTTCAAGCCCCATACACCCAGTGTCTGGTATGAATCCGAAAGTTTGTTTGGGTTCGCTTATAACTTATCACAAAAGTGTCATACAATGTATCATGACCGGAAGGGGAAGTAGACAGCTAGAATTCCAAAAGGGCTATAAAAGACTCAAACATAGCTCAGAAAAGGGAGTGTAGGTGCATTAATTTAGGAGTCGAGAGAGTTGGTAGGCATCCTGGGATACAACTCTCGGAGAGATAGGATATACCAAAGAGAGAATGTTTGCAAAGAGATAGGGGCTACTCCAAGGTAGCATAACCAGCAGTTATTTATAAGATACCTGCGAGAAAAGGACTGCAGATAAAAGCATAAGTGTGTGAAGGGTAACTTTTTGGTAGCTAAGACATTACAGAAATGATCGTTAGCTTAAGAAATAAGTGTTTCTAATAATATCATATTGATTTGATTTATTTTTTTTGCGGTATAATTTTTTACTGCATGCTTGATTCCAGTTATAAAATTGTTTCTGTTTATACACATTTGTTGACGTGCTTTCTTTGCTGACCATCCCTAGAATCTAGGTGGAGATATTGTTGCTTTGCGATTTTTTTATCATTTGATAGTGGTGTTGCCAAAAACAATATTTCTTGATGGCATTGCTTAGTACATATCCTAGTCCCTCGATATGATATTATTCATGAAAATGTTATTTACTGTATTAATTTACAAGTGTAATCTCTTTGTTAAATAGACATATAATGTGACGTGTTCGGGAATTTTAATATTGCATAACATTTGTTCTCAAAAGTGAAGTTTCTTAAAACTTTAGAGATCAGATAATATTCTATTAAAACCATAAATGAAAACATTTAAAAAAAAATAAATTGTACTTGTATGGACCAACAGTTACTTAATTTACATATATTGCATTAGACTCAGACAAGACTGTAACCTTGTGCAGACATCATCTGTGAAGTGCCAGTCAATGCCCACATTTTGCAGTACGTGCATGTTTACACCTAATCTGATCCAAGGTTACTGTGACAAATGGATATGACTTCTGTGAATATTTAGAATTTATTTTTGCACATTTTCATGATGATATGTGACAAATTCAAAGAATGGTGAAATTGTAAAAAAAACACAACTCTTTTGTCAGGCTTCCACCAGGGAGTGCAGAGGCTGAATGGAGATGGAACTCCAAAGTACAGTTAGACAAAAGCCCACAAGAGGCCGCAAGCACCAGAGAGAGTAGTCAGCAAGCCTTAGTCTAAACTGGGATGTCATGTCAATACAGGGGGGAGAGAGCAAGCCGTAAACAGGTGAAAGCTAAAGGGGCAGGAACTGAAAAGTGACGTCAAAAGCCAAACATGGGAGGCAAAGTGGAGGTCATGAAACATTTCCAAGGTCAGAGGCCAGGAGAACAAGTAACTACAAGGAGGGGGAGGAGACCGACGCACAGAACGGAATCAAAGTCAGGTAGACAGGGCAGACAAACAGTACAAGGGCTAACTTACAAGTACCAGTTGCGCACACTGCAGAGCAGGAACTATTACTAGCGGCATTCAGGAAGAATCCACACCATGATAAAGTGATGTGAGCCCCAGAACGAGGCACAACCGAGCAGACACCTCTCACCAGACTTAAGGCCGCTTTACACGCAGCGACATCGCTAAATCGTTCAAAATCGTTTATCGTTGACATGCTCCCCTATTCCCAATTATCGTTGCTGCTGCAGGCACGATGTTGTTTCTTGTTCCTACGGCAGCACACATCGCTATGTGTGACACCGCAGGAACGAGGAACCTCACCTTACCTGCGGCCGCCAGCAATGAGGAAGGAAGGAGGTGGGCGGGATGTTACGTCCCGCTCATCTCCGCCCCTCCGCTTCTATTGGCCGGCCGCTTAGTGACATCGCTATGATGCCGAACGAACCACCCCCTTAAAAAGGAGGAGGTTCATCGGTCACAGCAACGTCGCTAGGTAGGTAAGTAGTGTGACGGGTCCGAGCGATTTTTTGCGCCACATGCAGCGATTTGCCCATGACGCACAAATGATGGGGGCGGGTACGCACGCTAGCGATCTCGCTAGCTAGATCGCAGAGTGTAAAGCGGCCTTTAACCTCGTCAGCGTCCAGCTATAATCATGACATCTAATAATATTTTTAGGAGCTTCAATTTTACCGCTACAGTTTATTATGTGGTAAAAAAATTACCTATCAATATGACACTTCAGGTCAGTACAATTATGACAATATCAAATTTATATACTTTAATTTTTATTTAAGTGGTGAAAGAAAAAAATGCAAAGGTATTTTTTAAAAAACAATGTATAGGTAAAATCACAATCTCCTATGAATGCCAACTAATTACTGGTTTTCACAAGAGTGATGATGGGCACAGAGGTCTTCAGCAGATCGTCAGATGTCTTAGCAACCCATTTGCACCCCACAATAACGTCACAGGAGCGCTGATGGGCGGGTGGAATGATGCGCACTCGGTTATGTGTGTTTAATGCATCTGTCAGAGAACTGATAGAAAATTTAATAGGTTATCAGCGGTAGCTGTTAAAGTCACATGATGGCTGATTAACCCCTTGAGAACCAAGCCATTTTGTAAATCACCAAACCAAATTTTTCAAGTCTTTATGAGGTAATAACTCTTGAATGCTTCAACATATCCCAGTGATGCTGAAATTGTTTTTTTCGTGATATACTGTACTTAATGTTAGTGGTAAATTTTCCTCCATATTTGTAGCATTTATTTATGAAAATATTAAAAATGTAGCAAAAACAAAAAAAAATCACAATTTTCAACTTTTAATTTTTATGACATTAAACGAGATAGTTATTCCAGACCATATCACATTTCAAGTGACTTTGGGTGGCTTATGTGACAGAAACTACCCAAAGTGATACCATTCTAAAAGTTACAACCTTAAAAGTGATCAAACTCATATTTAAGATAGTATCATAGTATCATAGTTTTTAGGGTTGAAGGGAGACTCTAAGTCCATCTAGTTCAACCCGTAGCCTAACATGTTGATCCAGAGGAAGGCAAAAAAACCCCAATGTGGCAAACAAGTTCCAATGGGGAAAAAATGTCCTTCCTGACTCCACATCCGGCAATCAGACTAGTTCCCTGGATCAATACCCTGTCATAAAATCTAATATACATAACTGGTAATATTAAATTTTTCAAGAAAGGCGTCCAGGCTCTGCTTAAATGTTAGTAGTGAATCACTCATTACAACATCATGCGGCAGAGAGTTCCAGAGTCTCACTGCTCGTACAGTAAAGAATCCTCGTCTGTGATTATGATTAAACCTTCTTTCCTCAAGACGTAGCGGATGCCCCCGTGTTCCAGTCGCAGGCCTAGGTGTAAAAAGATCTTTGGAAAGGTCTCTGTACTGTCCCCTCATATATTTATACATTGTGATTAGATCCCCCCTAAGCCTTCGTTTTTCCAAACTAAATAACCCCAAGTTTAATAACCTGTCTTGGTATTGCAGCCCACCCATTCCTCTAATAATCTTGGTCGCTCTTCTCTGCACCCTCTCCAGTTCAGCTATGTCCTTCTTATATATCGGTGACCAGAATTGTACACAGTATTCTAAATGCGGTCGCACTAGTGACTTGTACAGAGGTAGAACTATATTTTTTTCATGAACACGTATACCTCTTTTAATATATCCCATTATTTTATTAGCCCTGGCAGCAGTTGCCTGACACTGTCCACTAAAGTGAAGTTTACCATCCACCCATACACCCAAGTCTTTTTCTGTGTCTGTTTTACCCAGTGTTCTACAATTAAGTACATAATCATACATTTTATTTCCTCTACCCAAGTGCATGACCTTACATTTATCTACATTAAACTTCAATTGCCACTTCTCAGCCCAATCCTCCAATTTACATAAATCTCCCTGTAATGTAAAATTATCCTCCTCTGTATTGATTACCCTGCAGAGTTTAGTATCATCTGCAAATATTGAAATTCTACTCCACATGCCCCCAACAAGGTCATTTATAAATATGTTGAAAAGAAGCGGGCCCAATACTGACCCCTGTGGTACTCCACTATGAACTGAGACCCAGTCCGAGTACGTACCATTAATAACCACCCTTTGTTTCCTATCACTGAGCCAGTTTTTAACCCAGTTACACATATTTTCCCCTATCCCCATTATTCTCATTTTATGTACCAACCTTTTGTGTGGCACCATATCAAAAGCTTTTGAAAAGTCCATATACACAACATCCACTGCATTTCCCTGGTCCAGGCTTGAACTTACCTCTTCATAGAAGCTGATCAAATTAGTTTGACAGGATCAATCCCTTATAAACCCATGTTGATACTCTGTCATAAGGTTATTTTTCTTGAGATACTCCAGTATAGCATCTCTCAAGAAACCCTCAAGGATTTTACCAACCGTAGAGGTTAAACTTAACGGCCTATAATTTCCCGGCTCAGTTTATGTCCCATTTTTGAATATTGGCACCACATTTGCTATGCGCCAGTCCTGCGGTACCGACCCTGTTATTAAGGAATCTTAATATTTAAGGGAAAAATTAAAGGGAAAACATTTAAGGGAAAAATTAAAGTTTTACTTTTAACCCACATAAACATTGCTTTAACCCCAATTTTGTGCATCTTCACTAGGGTAACAGGAGAAAACAGACAGTACAATTTGTTGTGCAATTTCTCTTGACTATGCAAGTTCCCCACATTTAGTGGAAAACTACTGTTTGAGAGCACAGAAGGGAAGAGTGTCATTTGACTATTGGAATGCAAAACTGGCTGGAATATATAGCATACTCCATGTCCTGTTTGCATAGCTCCTGCTGTGCCTAAACAATGGATACTCCCCATACATGACCACATTTTAGAAACTACACTTCTTGATAAATTTATTTAGAGGTATGGTAAGCATTTTGAACCCCAAATGCTTCACAAAGTTTTACATTTAGCCGTGAAAATAAAAAATGTAACTTTTCCCACAAAAATATTATTTTAGTCCCAATTTTTAACAGGATAAAATGGACTTTTAAATTTCTTGTAAAAATTTCTTCTAAATACGCCGCTACCCCATATGTACTGGAAAACTACTATTTGGGCACATTGTAGGGCTTGGAAGAGAAGGAGCACCACTTGACTTTTGGAGTACACATTTTCTTCTAATAGATAGCAAACACCATGTTTACAGAGCCCCTGATGTACCTAAACATTGCAACCGCTCAAAAACATGAGCCCGCTTTGGAAATTACAAACCTTGAGGAACTTATGTATAGGTTTGGTGACCACTTTGACTCTACTGGTGCTTCATAGAATTTGATAATGTTGAGCCATGAAAATGGAAAAATACATTTTTCCCACAATATTACTTTAGACCCAAATTATTCATTTTCACACAGATAACAGTAGAAAATTGTCCATACAATATGTTTTGCAATTTCTCCTGAGTCCACATGTGATGTAGCACTACTGCTTGAGCACATTACAGGGCTTGGAAGGAAAGGAGCACCGTTTGACCATTGAAGTACAAAATTGGCTGGAATAGACAGCTTACGCCATGTTGCTTTTGCAGAACCCTGATATGGAAATCCTCCACAAGTGACACCATTTTGGAGAATGCACAAGTTGAGGAATTTTTTTTAGAGGTGATTCAAAGTTCTTTCCAAAAAAATGTTGTTTTAGCTCAACTTTTTATTTGCATCAAGGTACCAAAATTGAAAACACATAATTTGCTTTTCAATTTATCCTGAGTATAGGGATACCCCATATGAGGTCAGAAACTCATTTGGTCATACGGCAGGGTTCAGAATGGATTTTCCAGGCATAGTGAAAAGCTCAAAAGAGAAGGAGCACCATATTGGAGAGCATATTTGACTATTATGGTTTGTAGGTGCCATATCACATTGTCATTGTCAGAGCACCTTAGGTGTCAGGATACTAGAATCCCCATATGTGATCTCATTTTAACAGCTACACCTCATACTGAAACCATCCAGTGGTATAGTGAGTATATTAACACCAAACATGTTTAACAAAATGTTCTATCATTGGACAGTGAGGAAAAATATTTCCATTTTTAACAGTAAAAGTTTTCAGCCCCAGATTTTCCATAAGCGATTATATATAAATATATATATATACAATACAGACAAAAAGTTTGGACACACTTTCTCATCTCTAGAACAACTATTAAGAGGAGACTTTGTGCAGCAGGTCTTCATGGTAAAATAGCTGCTAGGAAACCTCTGCTAAAGACAGGCAACAAGCAGAAGAGACTTGTTTGGGCTAAAGAACACAAGGAATGGACATTAGACCAGTGGAAATCTGTGCTTTGGTCTGAAGAGTCGAAATTTGAGATCTTTGGATCCAACAACCGTGTCTTTGTAGAAAAGGTGAACGGATGGACTCTACATGCGTGGTTCCAACCGTGAAGCATGGAGGAGGAGGTGTGACGGTTTGGGTGTGCTTTGCTGGTGACACTGTTGGGGATTTATTCAAAATTGAAGCATCCTAAACCAGCATGGCTACCACAGCATCTTGCAGCGGCATGCTATTCTATCCGGTTTGCATTTAGTTGGACCATTATTTATTTTTCAACAGGACAATGACCCCAAACACACCTCCAGGCTGTGTAAGGGCTATTTGACTAACAAGGAGAGTGATGGGATGCTACACCAGATAACCTGGCCTCCACAGTCACCAGACCTGAACCCAATCGAGATGGTTTGGGGTAAGCTGGACCGCAGAGTGAAGGCAAAAGGGCCAACAAGTGCTAAGCATTTCTGGGAACTCTTTCAAGACTGTTGGAAAACCATTTCCGGTGACTACCTTTTGAAGCTCATCAAGAGAATGCCAATAGTGTGCAATCCAATGTGGTGGCATGCAGAGCCCAACTCGCGAAAATTGTGTCACTGTCCAAATATTTCTGGACCTAACTGTATATATATATATATATATATATATATATATACATACACACACTCACACACATATATATATATATATATATATACAGTACAGACCAAAAGTTTGGACACACCTTCTCATCTCTAGAACAACTGTTCAGAGGAGACTTTGTGCAGCAGGCCGTCATGGTACAATAGCTGCTAGGGAAGCACTGCTGAAGACGGACAAAAAGCAGAGGAGACTTGTTTGGGCTAAAGAACACAAGGAATGGACATTAGACCAGTGGAAATCTGTGCTTTGGTCTCATGAGTCCAAATTTGAGATATTTGGATGCAACCACCATGTCTTTGTAGACAAGGTGAATGGATGTACTCTACATGCCCGGTTCCCACCGTGAAGCATGGAGGAGGAGGTGTGATGGTGTGGGGGTGCTTTGCTGCTGACACTGTTGGGGATTTCTTCAAAATTGAAGGCATACAGAACCAGCATTCCTACCACAGCATCTTGCAGCAGTGTGCTATTCCATCCGGTTTGCGTTTAGTTGAACCATAATTTATTTTTCAACAGGACCATAACCCCAAACATTCCTCCAGGCTGTGTAAGGGATATTTGACTAAGAAGGAAAGTGATGGGGTGCTACGCCAGATGACCTGGTCTCCACAGTCACCAGACCTGAACCCAATCAAGATGGTTTGGGGTGAGCTGGACCGCAGAGTGAAGGCAAAAGGGCCAACAAGTGCAAAACATCTCTGGGAACTCCAAGACTGTTGGAAAACCATTCCAGGTGACTAGCTCTTGAAGCTCATCAAGCGAATGCCAAGAGTGTGCAATGTAGTAATTAGTGTTGAGCCACCCTCCTAACATTCGAGTTCGGTTCGTCGAACGGCGGCTCCGTTCGGCGAACGTTCGGCAACGTTCGACAAACACCTTCGAACTCCATTGAAAACAATGGCAGGCAAACACATATAAATACATAGAAAACACCTTCTAAGGTGTCCAAAAGGTGACAAACAACTAACAAGATACCACAAACACATGGAAAAGTGACAAGGACATATACTCATGCGAAAACAAAAGAGCTGGACAAGAAAAAGGAGGAGGAGACACAGATAGAGCATGTCATGCCCTTCTAAAATTATGTAAAACACATCAAGGGGACTCCAAGCAGACTCTCCCTTTTCTCCAAAAATTGGGCCACAGACACCACTTAAGTGGCATCACTTCACCCCCAGTTGCAAACTTGACAGGTTGATTTGCATCAAGCACATTCAAAAAAACGCCAGCCTTTACTCTCCCCAGGATGACACAGGGGTAGAAAAGTCACTGCGGATCCATGACTTGTTCATCTTGATGAATGTTAGTCTGTCCACATTGTCACTGAACAGACACGTGCGCTTATCTGTCAGCACACACCAGCAGCACTGAAGACACGTTCCGAGAGAACGCTGGCTGCGGGACACGACAAGATCTCCAAGGTGTATGTGGCGAGCTCAGGCCATTTTTCCAGATTGGAAGCTCAAAATAAGCACGGCTCCAGTTGCAGAGTCATGGTATCTATATTCACTTGGAGATACTCCTGTATCAACCTCTCCAGCTGCTGACTATGTGTCAGACTTGTCTCTGGTAGCCTTGCAAAGGATGGTCTAAAAATATCATGAAACGATTCCATAAAATTGCTGTTACCACCAGATACAGTGTTGCTGGTACGGATTGACTGATGATGACTCGACAGTCCCATGGTTGGCAAGTTACAACTGTGAGATTCACTCTGTGCACCACTGGTGTTTAGTGGAAAAGCCGACATAAGATTGCATAACAGCTTCTGCTGATACTACTGCATACATGCGTCCCTTTCTATGGCTGGAATTATTTCGGCAAATTTTGACTTGTACCGGGGATCTAAGAGTGTGGAAACCCAGTAGTCAGCATTACTTCTAATTCGGATAATCCGAGGGTCATGTTGTAGGTAGTGCAGCAAGAATGCGCTCATGTGTCTTGCGCATCCATGCGGACCAAATCCTTGCTGTGTTTGTGCCGGTGAGCTGATAACCATGCTTCCTTCTTTTTACATCTCCCCCCAACCTCGAACAACCAAAGACCAAGGTCTCCATCATCTGCTGAGTCTTCCATGCCCATCGTCAGTTCGTTCTCCATTTCTTCCTGGGCTCCTGAACCTTCCTCAACAGTCTGGCTGCTACCATGCGTGTTGTGAATGTCAGTTATGCTTTGGCTGTTGGGAGGCTCCCTCTTGTGGCCAGGAATGGTTTGGACATAGACCAGGTGTGTTGAGCAATGGGCGTTTCCATTGCTAACTCTCTGCTTATTTAAATCCTGGTCTGATAGCAGGCTATGCCGGATGTCAGTTGTTCTTTGTTCACCAGCTTGCTTCATTCTGCTGCACACCACATCTACCTCAGATAAGTGCTTGCTGTTTATTTGTTGTTTGGTTCTTTTACTCTTATCTGAGTTTGTCATTTTCTGTGGTTGTTTTCAGTTTATTTGCATGCAGGGATCTTCCCTTTCAGTTGCTTAGCTGGGAAACTCCCTGCAGTTATGTTTGGAGTATAGCTCCTTTATGTCCATGTGTTTGTGGCTTTTTAAATTTGTAATGATTCTTGTGTTCTGTTCATTGGTATGACAAGAGCGCCTGGTATAGGACGGAGTGCAGATCGTGCGATCTGAGGGCCTTTTTGTACTATCAGGAATTTGGAATTTTGCAGGGTTTTTCTCTGGCCACCATCAGCACCTTTCCTGTCCTTTCCTATTTTAGTCAGTGGGCGCCTCACCTTTTGCTAATCCTATCATTTATCTGTGTATTGTGTTTTCCTATATCCCCGCAGTCTTTGAATGTGGGGGGCTTGCTATTCTTTGTCTATTTTCTGAGGCAGAGAGTTATTCATCTTTCCTTCCTGTAGGATAGCTAGTTCTCCGGCTGGGTTCGCGGTGCACAGGATGTTAGTTCACCCCTTCTAGTGTTGATGGTTAGTAAGGGGATGGCGGCCAGATTAGTTGCCAATGCTCTTGTCACCCTTTTACCAATGATTTGTGTTGGTCTTCCATGGTTCCGGATCATAACAGTACATCCGGCCTACAAATTTAAAGGGTACTCTTAAAAAGGAAGAAAAAAAAGAAAAAAAAAAAAGTCTGCTGAAATTTTTTTTTTTGGTGTTTTTCCTCTTCTTCTATGGGTGCCGTGGAAGATTTCTTTTTTCTAGCATGGATGAATTGGGTGAGCGTGTGGCTCATCTTGATGCTAAGGTTCGTCGTATGAAGTCTTATCTTGCACAGACTCCCCTTGCAGAGCCTAAGATTCCCGTTCCTGAATTTTTTTCGGGAGACAGGTCGAGATTTTTGAGCTTCAAAAAAAATTGTAAATTATTTTTTAACCTGCGCCCCAAGTCCTCAGGGAATCCCGTACAGCAGGTTAAGATTGTCATCTCCCCTCTGCGTGGTGACCCTCTGGACTGGACCTTCTCTTTAGCGTCTGATGATCCGATTCTCAGTGATGTGGATTCCTTTTTTCAGGCCTTGGGTTTATTATATGACGAACCCAATATTGTGGACCAAGCAGAAAAGGTCTTGTTGTCCTTAACTCAGGGTTTGGATTCTGCAGAAACGTTTTGTCAGAAATTTTGAAAGTGGGCGGTCCTTACCAAATGGAATGATGATGCGCTTGCGGCACTTTTTCGGAAGGGTATTGCTGATACTGTGAAGGATGTAATGGTAGAATTTCCCGTCCCTTCTGGTCTTGATGCCTCTATGACCTTGGCCATTCAGATTGATAGGTGGTTACGTGAGCGCAAGAAGATACCTGCTGGTTTTGTGCCTGTGGAACAGCCTTTGGAGCCTATGGAGTGTGATAGGGTCCTTTCTAATGCTAGTCGGCAGGGGTTCAGACGGAAGAATAGACTGTGCTTTTATTGTGGAGACTCTTCTCATAACATCTCTGTCTGCCCTAAACGTGAAAGGAGATTGGCTACTTCTGTTACTGTGGGTTCTTTGCAACCAAAGTTTCTTTTGTCTGTCACATTGATTTGCTCGTTGTCTTCCTTTTCTGCATTTGCCTTTCTGGACTCAGGGGCAGCTTTCAATTTGATGGATTTTAGGTTTGCTAGGGATTGTGGTTTCCCCATGGTTCCTTTGCACACTCCTATTCCTTTAAGGGGCATTGATGCTACCCCTTTGGCAGAAAATAAACCCCAATTTTGGATCCAGGTGCCTATGAGAGTTGCACCAGCGCATCAGGAAACTTGTACATTTTTAGTATTGCATAATCTACAGGATACCTTGGTACTGGGATTTCCGTGGTTGCAGACTCATAATCCAGTTTTTGACTGGAGATCCTTGTTGGTAGCTAGTTGGGGTTGTCAAGGTTTGCATCAGGACCTTTCCGTGTCATCCACGTCTGCTCAGGCAGTTGATGTTCGGGCCTTCTTGTCTGATTTCCGTGATGTATTTAATGACCAGGAATCTGATTCTCTGCCCCCACACCGGGACTGTTACTTTGCCATTGAGCTGGTGCCAGGTTGTAAATTTCCCAAGGAGCGGATTTTAAACTTGTCTGTGCCCAAACATGATGCCATGCGGTCATACATCAGGGAATCATTGGAGACGGGGCACATTCGGCCCTCATCATATCCTTTGGGTGCTGGCTTTTTCTTTGTTGCTAAGAAAGACGGGTCGTTGAGGCCTTGTATTAATTACCGTCTTCTGAATAAAATTACGGTCAAATATCAGTATTCTTTGCCTCTGATGTCTGATCTTTTCTCTAGAGGGAAGGGTGCCAAATGGTTTACGAAACTGGATCTCAAGGGTTCGTATAATCTCATCCGTATTAAGGAGGGTGATGAATGGAAGACGGCTTTTAATACTCATGAGGGGCATTTTGAGTATCTAGTGATGCCTTTTGGGCTCACTAATGCACCCTCCGTCTTCCAAGCCTTCATGAATGAGATTTTTCGGGACCTTATTGGTAAATTTTTGATTGTGTATTTGGATGACATCTTGATTTTTTCTGATGATTGGGACTCTCATGTTGGGAAAGTACGGGCTGTTTTTCAGATACTTAAGGATCATGCACTGTACGTTAAGGGGTCAATGTGCCTCTTTGGGGTGCAAAGGATTTCCTTTTTGGGCTTCATCTTGTCTCCCTCCACTATCGAAATCGACCTGGTTAAGGTTCAGGCTATTTACGGCTGGGTGCAACCGACTTCTCTAAAATCCCTGCAGCAGTTTTTGGGGTTTGCTAATTTTTACTGTAAATTTATAGCCAATTTTTCTGACATTGTCAAACCTCTGACAGATTTGACAAAGAAGGGAGCTGATGCTGAGCATTGGACCCCAGAGGTGATTGTGGCCTTCCAGGAGCTTAAAAGGCAGTTCACTTCTGCCCCAGTCCTGCAGCAACCTGATGTGTCTCGCCCATTTCAAGTTGAGATCGATGCCTCAGAGATCGGAGCTAGAGCTATTCTGTCTCAACGAGACACTACCTTTGGTAAACTTAAGCCCTGTGCCTTTTTCTCTCGGAAGTTTGCTTCTTCTGAATGGAATTATGATGTGGGGAACCGGGAATTATTGGCTATGAAGTGGGCATTTGAAGAGTGGAGGCATTGGTTGGAGGGGGCTAGAAATCAAGTTGTGGTGCTTACGGACCATAAGAATCTTACCTATCTGGTATCAGCCAAGAGGTTGAATCCTCGGCAGGCCAGGTGGGCTTTGTTTTTTACCCGGTTTAATTTTGTGGTGTCTTTTTTGCCGAGAACCCAAGAATGTTAAGGCCGATGCCCTTTCCAGGAGTTTCTGTGCTGACTCTTTGGAGGTTGATGAGTCGTCTACTATCCTGAATAATGGTGTAGTTTTCTCGGCCATTTCGCCTGATCTGCGGTTGGCACTGGCAGAATTTCAGGGGGATAAACCTGAGTGATGTCCTACAGGGAAACTGTTTGTCCCGGACCAATGGAGAGACCGAGTTGTCTCTGAGGTTCATTGCTCTGTTTTGGCGGGTCATCCTGGCATTTTTGGTACTCGGGATCTTGTGAGACGCTCTTTTTGGTGGCCTTCCCTGTCCCGGGATGTCCGTCGTTTTGTGCAGTAGTGTGGAGTTTGTTCTAGGTCCAAGCCCTGTTGTTCACGTTCTAGTGGGCTATTGTTGCCTTTGCCGGTACCTAAGAAACCTTGGACGCACATCTCTAAGGATTTTATTTCAGAGCTTTCTGTCTCTAAGAAAATGACTGTGATTTGGGTGATCTGTGATAGATTCTCCAAGATGGTCCACTTGGTTCCTCGATCTAAGTTGTCGTCTTCTTCAGACTTGGTGCCTTTGTTTTTCCAACATGTTGTTCATTTGCATGGTATTCCCGAAAACATTGTTTCTGACAGAGGGGTGCAGTTTGTATCCAGGTTTTGGAGGATTTTTTGCTCCAAATTGGGTGTTCAGCTGTCTTTCTCTTCTGCGTTTCATCCTCAGACCAACGGTCAGACTGAAAGGGCTAACCAGACCCTGGAGACCTATTTACGGTGTTTTGTTTCTGTGGATTAGGATGATTGGGTTTCGTTTTTGCCTTTGGCTGAATTTGCCCTTAACAATAGAGCTAGCTCTACCACATTGGTGTCCCCCTTTTTCTGCAATTATGGGTATCACCCCAGGTTCCTCTCGGGGCAGCTTGAGGCGTATGACTATCCAGGGGTGGATTCGGTGGTAAACAGAATGCAGCAGATTTGGGGGCAGGTAGTGGATAAATTGTTTCTGTCCCAAGAAACTGCCCAAATGTTTGCCAACCGGCGTCGGAATGTTGGTCCCCGGTTTAAAGTGGGGGACATGGTGTGGTTGTCCTCTAAAAATATTCCTATGAGAGTTCCATCTCCTAAATTTAAGCCCAGATTTATTGGACCTTACAAGATTTCGGAGATTATCAACCCTGTATCTTTCCGTTTGACTCTGCCTGTGTCATTTAAGATTCAAAATGTCTTCCATAAGTCCTTGTTGAAGAAATATGTGGAGCCAACAGTTCCTGCAGCAGCACGTCCTGACCCTGTTTTGGTACAAGGGGATCTGGAGTATGAGGTTGAAACAATTCTGGATTCCCGTCGCAGTAGGTGTCAGCATCAGTACCTTGTGAAATGGAAGGGTTATGGGCAGGAGGATAACTCTTGGGTTGTGGCTTCTGACATTCATGCGGACAGGTTGGTTCGCGCCTTCCATCATGCTCATCCTGAGCGAGCCAGTGGCGTTGGTGAGGGTTCAGTGACCCCTCCTCAAGGGGGGGTACTGTTGTGAATGTCAGTTATGCTTTGGCTGTTGGGAGGCTCCCTCTGGTGGCCAGGAATGGTTTGGACATAGACCAGGTGTGTTGAGCAATGGGCGTTTCCATTGCTAACTCTCTGCTTATTTAAATCCTGGTCTGATAGCAGGCTATGCTGGATGTCAGTTGTTCTTTGTTCACCAGCCTGCTTCATTCTGCTGCACACCACATCTACCTCAGATAAGTGCTTGCTGTTTATTTGTTGTTTGGTTCTTTTACTCTTATCTGAGTTTGTCATTTTCTGTGGTTGTTTTCAGTTTATTTGCATGCAGGGATCTTCCCTTTCAGTTGCTTAGCTGGGAAACTCCCTGCAGTTATGTTTGGAGTATAGCTCCTTTATGTCCATGTGTTTGTGGCTTTTTAAATTTGTAATGATTCTTGTGTTCTGTTCATTGGTATGACAAGAGCGCCTAGTATAGGACGGAGTGCAGATCGTGCGATCTGAGGGCCTTTTTCTACTGTCAGGAATTTGGAATTTTGCAGGGTTTTTCTCTGGCCACCATCAGCCCCTTTCCTGTCATTTCCTATTTTAGTCAGTGGGCGCCTCACCTTTTGCTAATCCTATCATTTATCTGTGTATTGTGTTTTCCTATATCCCCGCAGTCTTTGAATGTGGGGGGCTTGCTATTCTTTGTCTATTTTCTGAGGCAGAGAGTTATTCATCTTTCCTTCCTGTAGGATAGCTAGTTCTCCAGCTGGGTTCGCGGTGCACAGGATGTTAGTTCACCCCTCGGCTACTTCTAGTGTTGATGGTTAGTAAGGGGATGGTGGCCAGATTAGTTGCCAATTCTCTTGTCACCTTTTACCAATGATTTGTGGTGGTCTTCCAAGGTTCCGGATCATAACACATGGGCCCTTGTTAATCCCTCTCCTCCACCGTCCCATGCCTGCCGCCTTGGTGATGCCGAACGACTGGACCTTGTAGATCTTGGTATTCCTTCCGCATATGAATCCTCATGTACTGCCTTCCCTTCCCCTTGTCCCACCACCTGACTCCGAATACTGTTTAGAGTGTGTTCCAGCATGTAAATGACTGGAATTGTCATGCTGATAATGGCATTGTCAGCGCTAAACATATTCATCGCCATGTTGAAACTGTGTAGAAGGGTGTAGAAGGGTGTAGAAGGGTCCTTGATCTGAGATCACTCCATCAGAATGATCTGCTCCACCTCTGCATCTCGTTGGCCCAGGCTATACGTCACAAGACTCATATATGTGATAACAACTAGGGAGTAACAAAATGCATGCACATAGACTATCCCTATAAAACTTAAATACTTTATTAAATCACTTAAAACCACACTGTGATTACTAAAAGTGCACAGGATAGATTGCTAGCCCTCAATAGCTGCACCTATCTGTGCACTGCCTTACAGCGGGGGTTGGTACCCTAAAAATGTGATGTGGCGCCCCCAATCCGCGATGACTTTCCCTGCTGCCCCTGAAGTCCCTGCCGGAAAAAAGGTGCAGTACCTAAGATAAGTGCAACAAATAAATTGGTGTGGCAGGTGGACAGTAGGGAGGAAAATTCAAAAACTTATTGATATGAATAAAATAGTAATTTCAAGCCTCAATGCGTTTCTCCCAGAAGTGGGTTCCTCAGGAGGCCAATAGTAAACTACAAAACGCGTTTCTCCCAGAAGTGGGTTCCTCAGGAGGCCAATAGTAAACTACAATGGTGGCTCAGGAAAACCCTCTGTAGCCTGATGGCTGATTCAAAGAGGGGAACCTATAGAAACAACAAGATACATATAATGCATATCAGATATGGTCTAATTAGCCAGCAATGGAATCAGAGTCAAACAAGCATAAAAAGTTGTAGAAGCACATACCTGATGATAAATAGCACACTGCAGACTCAAATAGTGCTGGTGTCCAAGGGAAAAACTCCCTATTCAATGAGATCACAGTGTGCTAGTGGGAATGGAGACTTTAAATACCAGCAGCTGTGCTGTAATAGGTCAGCTCCGCCTACTAGTTGCTAAGCACCATGGCAAACAAATCCCAATGGACATGCACAGTCTAATGGAACGTCATAACATATTGCACCAGGGCTCTGCGGTGCTGCCACGGTAACTGCAACGTGTAGAGTCGAATTCCAGCGTGTTGCCACATCGCATTTCAGGCAGTGAACCGGCAGGCTGAAAGACTTCTTGAGTAATGCAAGTCAGTCAGCTGCGGAAGTGAGCAGATAGTGACCGTGCCCTGTGCAGAAGCCCATCTAGGCTGGGATAGTGGGTTAAAAATTGCTGGACAACAAGGTTCAACATGTGAGCCATACAAGACACGTGTGTGACCTTGCCCCGGCAAAGGGCCGCACCCAGGTTTGGAGCATTGTCGCACATGGCCTTCCCTGGCTGCAGGTTGAATGGAGACAACAATTTACTAAACTCGGTCTCCAGAGCTGACCACAACTCCTCACCTGTGTGACTCTTTTTTCCCAGACATTTCAACGTTAAGACCGCCTGATGCTGTTGAGCTCTGCTGTCAGCATAGTATGGAGGTGTGCGGGATTCCTTGTGCGCAGTTACAACTCGGGTGGCCTGATCAGACAGGCTTTGGGTGGAGGTGGAGGACCCAAACGAGGTTGAGGAGGCAGAAGCAGTGAATGAACTTCTACATACAGAGTATTGACGCACAACTTGTGGGGACGACAAGACTTGTACAGCAGACCCTTCTCCATCTCTCACCATAGTTACCCAGTGCTTAGTCAGTGACATGTAACTCCCCTGTCCATGCTTACTGGTCCAAGTATTAGTGGGGAAATGCACCCTGTCACACACAGAGTTTCTCAAGGAAGCGGTGATGTTGTGTGCGACATGCTGGTGTAGCGCAGGCACACCTTTCTTGGAGAAGTAGTAGCGACTGGGCATCTGGTACTGGGGCACTGCAACGGACATAAGGTCTCAAAAATCTTCTGTGTCCACCAGGCGGAAAGGACAGCATTTCTGTAGCCAACAGCTTGCAGAGGGTGAAAGTCAACCTCTTAGCTTTGTCATGGCTAGGAGGAAATGGCCTTTTACTTGTCCACATCTGAGGGACCGAGGGCTGGCTACTGTGCTGAGATGGCGTTGAGTAGGGTGTCCCATGAAAACTGCTCATCTGTGAGGAAAGTGCAGGCAGAGACATAATGTTGCCTTCATCCAAAGGTGGTGCTCTCGATATCTGAGAGAGCTCTACACCAGCAGCTGTTTCCCCTTCCAAAACAACTGACGACCTGCCAATCACACTGCCTGTTGCGGTTAAAGAGGTGGAAGGTCTGCGTCGCAAAGAATGTTTGACTGCTGTCCCCACAGTCTTAGAGGATGAAGAAAGGGAAGATGGTGGTTGGCCCGCTCCGCTATGCCGCATTGTAGCACAGTGAGCTTCCCACTGAGACTTATGCTTGTTATCCATGTGACGGTTCATGGACGAAGTAGTCAAAATATTGAGTTTTTGGCCTCTACTTATAGATTGGCGACAAATCTTACAGATGACATGAGTTGGGAGATCCTTTGCGATGTCAAAAAAGGACCAGGCTAGGCAAGGCTTAGAGCCCATGTGACCTGCAGAGCCACCCTGACTTGTGCTCAAAGGCAGAGTTGTGGCTGAGGATGCAGTTGTTGACGGGCTTCCAGTACTCCGACTCTGTCCAGGAAGGCGCAAGCTAACATCATCGTCAGTCGCATCCTCCTCCACCGCCTCTGCTGACCTCCTCGAGTGCCTGACAGTGAGTTGACAGTAAGTTGGATCTAAAACCTCATCATCAACCTGTGTGTTTGCACTCCCCTCGTCCTCAGACCTAACCTCTTCCGGCCCTGACTGACTAGTTAAGTTGTCATTCCAATCAGGTATCTGAGTCTCATCATCATCAGTATGTTCCTCATTGTCTCCACCAAGAGGAGTTACAGTTTGAGAATGAGGATCTACATTATGCTCAGAAACTTCTTCATCAGGGCCTGAATCTGACTCACAAAGATTCTGGCCATCACTGCAGATCATTTCCTGGTCTGGACTCACTGTAGCTTTGGAGCAGACCTCTGATTCCCAGGCTATAGTGTGACTGAACAACTCTGCAGACTCACCCATCTCTGTTACCCCATACTCTGCAGGGCGGGTGGAGACTTGAGAGCTGTTAGAAAGCAAGTGCGAATGGAGTGACAACTCAGAGGACTATATTTTTTTTCATGTTGAAGTTGAGGTGGAGGAGAGGCCACTTGAGGGAGCACTTGAGATCCATTCAAGCATGTGCTTTTTTGTGCATCTTCTACCTTTGGTAGAGTTGTTCAGTTCCGTAAAAAAAGGGATCACATCTGATTGTCCATGGAAAGTTGTAGACATCTTACTTTTGCTGGAAGATGGCCTTTCTTCAGCAGATGTTACTGTAGCTTTACCACCTACCCCACGGACACAAACTTTTTTTCCCTCTCCAACACGCCTGTTCCCCTTTCCACCAGCATCTGTCCTTTTGCCACACATTTAGTTTGTGACCAAATTGGACACTTAAAATCTCGTAGCAAAAATGGACAGGTGGTGTAGATTGCTGAGGTGGTCTAGCTTTATTGACAGCTGAAGAACCAACACTGACTATCCCAGACAATGAAAATGCGGCCCTAAAAGTGGCAGCACCTTTTGCAATTAAAATTGCGTAGCTAAAATGGACAGGTGTGTGAATGCACAGTTTGTGTACCTTGCTTCACAGCAGAGGAACCCTAAGTTAGTATCCCAGACAATTTTAGTATGCCCCTAAAAGTGGCAGCACTTTTTGCAATTAAAATTGCGTAGCTAAAATGGACAGGTTTGTAGAATGCACAGGTGGTGTACCTTGCTTTACAGCAGAAGAACCCTAAATTAGTATCCCAGACAATTTTAGTATGCCCCTAAAAGTGGCAGCACTTTTTGCATTTAAAATTGCGTAGCTAAAATGGACAGGTTTGTAGAACGCACAGGTGGTGTACCTTGCTTGACAGGAGAGGAACCCTAAGTTAGTATCCCCGACAATTTTAGTATGCCCCTAAAAGTGGCAGCACTTTTTCCAATTAAAATTGCAAAGCAAAAATGGAGAGGTGTGTAGAAGGCACAGGTGCTGTAGCTAGCTTGTCAGCAGAGATAGCCTCACTTTCTATCCCTGCCAATGAAACAATGCCCCAAGGAATTGCCTGAGCTGATTTAGCCAGACGCTGTGATATAAACCCCTGCACAGCGCTGGCACAGACCTGCCTAGCAAAAATGGCTATGAACGGCTGTAATGTAGCCCTGAAAAGGGCTGAAATTACAAGTAGTCTCTAATCCCTAAAGTGATGTGTAGATTGCACTGTATGTCTATAGCGCACACAGCAGCAGCAGCGGGAGCAGAAGTGGTGACTGTCACCTACCCGCAGCAGAGAGATAATGGCGGCGACGGGGAAAATGGCCGGGTCTTATAGGGCAAAGACATGTGACATACACAGCCTATGACACATGCCCTTGCTTGTCTGGCAAAAATCCACTTTGCTGTGTGTGTGTGTGTCTGGGATTCGCTGACAGCCTGGCCCACTCTACTGTATGCGCGGTTAGAAAAAAAAAAATGGCAATCGCCATTCTTTCAGCACTCAGCAACAGCACTAATCTAAACCCCGTCCCCCCCGCACACTATACGCTGAATTTTGATAATATCATGATTCACAGTGACTCACAGCTACACTTTTTGGTGATCAAACCATTATCGAATGTAACTCGAACTGCCGAACTTGAAGCAAATCGTTCGAGTTCATCGAATGACTCAAACGCCACCCAAAATCACTCGAATTTGAAATTGGCGACCTGTTCGAATCGAACATCGCTCAACTTTAGTAGTAATGAAAGCAAAAAGTGGCTACTTTGAAGAACCTAGAATATAAGACATATTTTCAGTTGTTTGACACTTTTTTAAGTATTTCAATCCACATGTTTTAGTTCATAGTTTTGATGCCTTCAATGTGAATCTACAATTTTTAGAGTCATGAAAATAAAGAAAACTCTTTGAATGAGGAGGTGTGTATATATATATATATAAATATATATATATATATATATATATATATATATATATATATATATATATACTAGCTGTAGTACCCGGGCGTTGCCTGGGACAGTAGTTGTCTCTCTGTCTCTCTCCCAGTCTCCGTCTGTGTGTCGCTGTCTGTCTGTCTCTCTGTCTGCGTCTTTCTTTGTCTGTCTGTGTCTGTGTCTCTGTCTGTCTTTTTCTATCTCTCTGTCTGTATCTGTATCAGTCTATTTGTCTCCATCTCTGTGTCTGTCTGTCTCTCTCTATCTCTGTGTCTGTCTCTATGTGTGTGTCTGTCTGTCTTTCTCTTTCCCCGTCTGTCTCTTTCCCAATCTGTCTTCGTCTGTCTCTTTTCCCGTCTGTCTCTTTGCCCATCTGTCTTTTTGCCTGTCTGTCTCTTTGTCTGGGTGTCTTTTTGTCTGGCTATCTCTTTGCCCAGCTGTTTCTTTGCCCGGCTGTCTCTTTCCAGGGCTGTCTTTTTCCAGGGCTGTCTTTTTCCAGGGCTGTCTCTTTCCAGGGCTGTTTCTTTACCCGTCTGTCTCTTTCCCTGTCTGTCTCTTTCCAGGTCTGTCTCTTTCCCGGTCTGTCTCTTTCCAGGACTGTCTCTTTCCAGGGCTGTCTCTTTCCCCGTCTGTCTCTTTCCAGGTCTGTCTCTCTCTAGGTCTGTCTCTTTGCCTGTCTGTCTCTTTCCAAGGCTGTCTCTTTGACTGTCTGTCTCTTTGCCCGTCTGTCTCTTTGCCCGTCTATCTCTTTGCCCATCTGTCTCTTTGCCCGTCTGTCTCTTTACAGGGCTGTCTCTTTACAGGGCTGTCTCTTTCCCCATCTGTCTCTTTCCAGGGCTGTCTCTTTGCCCGGCTGTCTCTTTGCCCGGCTGTCTCTTCCCAGGTCTGTCTCTTTGCCCATCTGTCTCTTTCCCCGTCTGTCTCTGTTTGCCTCTCTCTCTGTCTGTGTTTCTCTCTGTCTGTCTTTTTCTGTTTCTCTCTATCCGTCTCCCCACCGACATCTTATTACCTCACACATATGCTTCTTATACTAACAGTTTATTTTGTTCCTATAGCAACCACTGACAGCTGCTATTAATAGCCTATAGCTCCCACCTCCATTCAGTTTAATGGAGGCAAGATTTTGGAGAGTAACTGTAAAGTGTGGGGTTAAATTTTCTCGTCAAAACATAGTCTATGACGTTCCCTGGGTCACATGGGGAGTCTATGCAAAATTTCGTGATTGTAAATGCCACAGCACGGATTCCTTTAGCGGACATACACACACACACATACATACACACACACACACACACACATACACTCAGCTTTATATATTAGATATATACAGTATATACAGTATATACACATGCACACACACATTATATATATATATATATATATATATATACTTGCTGTAGTACCCGAGCATTGCCCGGGATAGCAACTGTCTCTCTGTTTCTCTCCCAGTCTCTGTCTGTGTGTCACTGCCTGTCTGTCTCTCTGTCTGTCTCTTTCCTTGTCTGTCTGTGTCTATGTCTCTGTCTGACTATTTGTATCTCAGTCTGTATTTGTATCAGTCTATCGGTCTCCATCTCTATGTCTGTCTGTCTCTCTCTATCTCTGTGTCTGTCTCTATGTGTGTGTCTGTCTGTCTCTTTCCCCATCTGTCTCTTTTCCGTCTGTCTTGGTCTGTCTATTTCCAGGTCTGTCTCTTTCCCCGTCTGTCTCTTTCCAGGGCTGTCTCTTTCCAGGGCTGTCTCTTTCCCCGGCTGTCTTTTTCTCCGGCTGTCTCTTTCCCCGGCTGTCTCTTTGCCTATCTGTCTCTTTCCAGGGCTGTCTCTTTCCAGGGCTGTCTCTTTCCAGGTCTGTCTCTTTGCCCGTCTGTCTCTTTGCCCATCTGTCTCGTTCTCCGGCTGTCTTTTTCCATGGCTGTCTCTTTCCAGGTCTGTCTCTTTCCAGGTCTGTCTCTTTGCCCATCTGTCTCTTTCCCCATCTGTCTCTGTCTGTGTCTCTGTCTGTCTGTCTTTTTCTCTCTCTATCCATCTCTCCACCGACATCATATAACCTCACGCATAGGCTTCAACTAACCGTTTATTTTGTTCCTATAGCAACCACTGACAGTTGCTATTAATAACATACAGCTCCCACCTCCTTTCAGTTTAATGGCGGCAGGATTTTAGAGACTAACTGTAAAGCACAAGGTTAAATTTTTCTGTCAAAATATAATCTACGACGTTCCCTGGGTCACATGAGGCGTCTGTGCAAAATGTCGTGATTATAAATGCGACGGTGCGGATTCCTTTAGCGGACATACATACACATATACACACACACACACATATACTCAGCTTTATATATATATATATATATATATATATATATATATATATATATACATATAGATAAAAATGACCCCCCTAATTTTCACACAATTTGTCATGAATGAGACCATACCCCATATGTGACTGTACAGTACTCTTTGGCTACATGGCAATACTTGGGAGGGAAGAAGCACTTTTTGACTTTTGGAATGCTGAATTTTCTAGATCCTAGAAATGTTGCGGACTCCATATACAGAGCCCCTAAGAAAAGTCCCTGAAGTGACCCCAGATTTCAATTACAGCCCTCTGGGAATTCATCTAGGAGTGTAGTTGCAATTTTATCTCTGGAAAACACTCATGGAGTAAAGAGCAGTGAATGTTCAGAATTAAAAGATGGAAATGAGCCTTTTTAGAGGCCAGCAACATTGAAGTGTCCCGTACATTGTGCCCAACTTATGCTTCTTAAGGCACTCATCTCACACATTAAGCAGTCTCTCCTAACTAGAGATTAGTATACCTCCCACAGTTCGATTTGATTTATTTTCACTGACTTTACCTGTGTTCATCAAACAGTTCAACGAATGGCTCAATAAACATATCCGAACCCCATTGAAGTCAATGGGAGGCAAAAACAAAGGCATAGACAACACCTTCATGGGGACCTAAAAGCTGCCAAAATAGCTCAAACTGTGTTACAGTGGAGACACACTGTTGGGGAACAACCATTTGCCTCCTAGACTATTAACATAAGAAATATTGAGGCAAATGAGTGACAGGTATAGGCCTAGTGAGCTGGGAGCCCTCTTAGCTCATGAAACAGCTCAAACTGCTTTTCTGCTCAGCCACACTCAAGCAACACCAATATTAGCTTCACAGACTGTTACTTCTAGACACATTTAAGGCTAATAAGAGAGTTAGATGAGTGAAATGAAGCTGAATGCTTGCCAGGCTGAAAGTCCTACTGCCATAGGCAGCACACTGCAATAAGACCCAACTAGAAGTATTCATCCCTATTTTCCAAAATTTTGGGCAGACACCATGAAAGTGACATCAATTGCCCCAGACTAATAATATTATAAAGTTACATAGTTACATAGTTACTTAGGTTGAAAAAAGACCTAGGTCCATCTAGTTCAACCTTCCTCCACCAATTCTACATTTAGTCACTAAGTCATTTATAACCAACAATGTTGTGTGTACTGAGGAAATCATCCAGCCCTTTTTTAAAAGCTGTTATAGTATCTGCCATTACTACCTCTTGTGGTAGTGTATTCCACAGTCTGACCGCTCTAACTGTAAAGAACCCTTTCTTATTTAGGTGTCGGAATCGCTTTTCTTCCACTCGCAGTGAGTGCCCCCTGGTCCTTAGTACTGTCTTTGGAAGAAATAAGTCATGTGCCAGTCCTTTATATTGACCACACATGTATTTATACATATAAATGAGATCTCCTCTGAGACGTCTTTTTTCTAAGCTAAACATATCTAACTTTTTCAACCTGCCATCATATGGGCGGCCTCCATTCCTTGTAATAGTCTAGTTGCCCGCCTTTGAACTGACTCTAACTTCTGAATGTCCTTTTTAAAATGTGGAGCCCAAAACTGGATCCCGTATTCCAGATGTGGCCTTACAAGTGATTTATAGAGGGGTAACAATACGTTGGGATCACGGGATCTAATATCTCTTTTTATACACCCTAAAATCTTGTTTGCTTTAGCAGCTGCTGCTTAACATTGAGTGCTGCTGCTCAGCTTATTTGTAATGAGAATACCCAAGTCCTTCTCCTGTTCTGTAGTCCCGAGTTTACTTCCATTTAATGTATACGCAGCTATAGGATTACTCCGTCCTAGGTGCATTACTTTACATTTATCAACATTAAATCTCATTTGCCAAGTATCTGCCCATTCTGACATCTTATCCAGATCTTTTTGTAATATTGTACTATCCAGGTCAGTTTTTAATATCCTACATAGTTTGGTGTCATCGGCAAAGACTGACACTGTACTATCAATCCCATCCACAAGGTCATTAATAAAGAGAGTAAAAAGAATCGGTCCAAGCACAGATCCCTGCGGCACCCCACTGCTGACTATAGCCCATTTAGAGAATGTACCATTTATGACTACTCTTTGTTTCCTATCTTTTAGCCAATTCCTTACCCAGTTGCATATTGTGTCTCCTAGTCCTTGCTTCTGGAGCTTTAGTATAAGGCTATTATGTGGTACAGTATCAAATGCCTTTGCAAAGTCCAAATAAATCACATCAGCTGCATTACCAATATCCAAGTTTGAACTTACCCCCTCATAGAACCCCAACAGGTTGGTTAGACACGACTTATCTTTCATGAATCCATGCTGTTTGTCAGTTATCATATTATTTTCTGCAATATATTTTTGCATGTCATCCCTTAAAATGCCCTCAAAAACTTTGCATACTACTGATGTCAGGCTTACTGGACGGTAGTTGCCTGGATCTACCCTCTTACCTTTCTTAAATATCGGTACCACATCAGCAATCCTCCAATCCTGAGGCACCAACCCTGTTACAAGTGAGTCTAAAAAGATGAGATACAGTGGTCTGTCGATTACGGAGCTCAATTCCCTCAATATTCGTGGATGAATGCCATCTGGCCCTGGGGATTTGTCAATGTTTAATTTACTCAGACGTAGGCGTACTTCATCTTGTGTTAAATTAATTATATCGGGTGGTGGACTTTGATTTTTCACTTGTTGAATGATCCCTGGTACAGTCAGTTCCTTGGTGAATACAGATGAGAAATGCCTATTTAATATCTCAGTCTTTTGTTTGTCCTCTATAACTAACTTGTTATTATATTTTAAGGGGCCGATACTATCCTTTGTTTTCCTTTTGGCATTAATGTATTTATAAAAGATTTTGGGATTTATTTTAATGTCATTGGCGATTTTTGTTTCAGTAGCTAATTTTGCTTGTTTGATTTCTTTTTTACATTTCCTATTGATATCTTTATACTCCTGCAATGCTATTTCTGTATTCTCAGCCTTTAAGATTTTAAATGCCCTTTGTTTTTGTTTTATTATACTTTGTACAGTCTTATTTATCTATAGTGGTTTCATTTTATTCCTGGACATTTTATTACCAGAGGGTATACGTTTTTTACAGGACTCTAGTAGTATATCCTTAAACTTACCCCATTTATGTTTGGTATCCCCAGTTACCATGACTTTGTCCCAATCTACACATTTAAGCTCTTCCCTTAATTTGTTGAAATCAGCTTTCCTAAAATTCCAGGTTTTAGCATTCCCCCTTTGAAATGTTCTATTGAATATTATGTTGAAGCTTACCATATTATGATCGCTGGTGCCCAAGTGCTCCCGGACCTGTAGATCTGAAATTGTATCCGGTCTATTTGACAGGACCAGATCTAGCAAATTATCTCCCCTGGTCGGTTCACCTACCATCTGAGAGAGGAAATGGTCTTGAATGGTAGATAAGAACTTACAGCTTTTAGCAGAACCAGAAGATTCTATGTCCCACTGAATGTCTGGATAGTTGAAATCCCCCATAATAAGAACCCGATTATTATTATTAGCTGCCTTTTCAATTTGTTCCAGCATTTCACCCTCTATTTGTTCAGGTATGTTAGGAGGCTTATAGCAAACTCCAATTAGCATTTTTCCATTATTCCCCTCCCCATGTACATTTACCCATACTGACTCTACATTGTTGCTGTTCCCCTCAATGTCATCATACAACACAGGTTTTAGGTTAGATTTAATAAATATACACACCCCACCACCTTTTTGGCCTTTCCTGTCCTTCCTAAATGTACTATAACCCTGTATGTTTGTCACCCAGTCATGGCTTTCATCCAGCCAGGTTTCCGTAATGCCCACCACATCATAATCCATGGTTGACATAAGAGTCTCCAATTCATTCATTTTGTTTGCAAGACTTCTTGCATTTGCCAGTAGACATTTAATCCTATTAACACCTTTATTACTCCTAGCCTCCCTACATTCCTTGTATGTCCCATCCCCCCCCCCTAATCCTTCAATGACCCCTACCATCTCACTGTCTCTATCTGCTCTATCTATCCCCTTATTTGCTCCACTACCCTCCCTCCCCCCCGATCCTAGTTTAAAAGCTCCTCCATCCGTCTGACCATTTTCTCCCCCAGCACAGCTGCACCTTCCCCATTGAGGTGCAGCCCATCCCTACCGTAGAGCCTGTAGCCGACTGAGAAGTCGGCCCAGTTCTCCATGAACCCGAACCCTTCCTTCCTGCACCAATTTCTAAGCCACATATTTATCTCCCTAAGCTCCTGCTGTCTTTCTAGTGACGTTCGTGGCACCGGTAGTATTTCTGAAAACACCACCTTGGAGGTCCTGGACTTCAGCTTCTCTCCTAGTTCCCTGTAATCATTTTTAAGGACCTTCCACCTGCCTCTAACTTTGTCATTAGTACCAATGTGCACCATGACCGCTGGGTTTTCCCCAGCCCCACCCAGCAATCTGTCTATCCGATCCACAATATGCCGAACCTGAGCACCTGGCAGACAACACACTGTTCGGCATTCACGGTCTCGGCGACAGATGACCCTGTCTGTCCACCTAATTATAGAGTCCCCTACCACCAACATCTGTCTGGGCTTTGCTGCACTCCTATTTCCCTCCTTCCTACAGCAGTTGTTTTCCTGGTTGCTAGGAGCAACATCCTGCTGTAGTGACCCTAGTCCAGGCCCTTCATTCCTAATATCAGCCAAACAGGCATATTTACTAGGTTGTGCCAGGTCAGGACTAGGCTCCCTGACACTTTCCCCCCTACCTCTTCTTCTAACTGTTACCCAGCTACCTACCTCTGGGTCCTGATCTTCCCCACTTCCACCCTCCTCCATATCACTGGCCCCAGCCAGAGAAAGCTTAGACATCAAAGTGGAGAGGGAGAAGGGGTAAAACCCGCGCAATCCACCAGTAATCCAGAAGGAGATGTTGATAAATTAAACACAATTGTGTTGATTTACTGGTCCTGAAGAAGAGGTCTTAGACCTTGAAACGCGTAGACCCATGTAATAAAAGATTGTTTAATTTATCAACATCTCCTTCTGGATTACTGGCGGATTGCGTGGGTTTAACCCCTTCTCCCTCTCCACTTTGAAGTCTGAAACACGTGGGGCCGCAGCAGCTGCCATTATCTCATGCTATCTGTGGTGGTTGTGACCTCTCACAACCTCAATCGGTGAGTGCATTTACCATTTGCTAACCGTGTGTTTAATCTGGTAAAACCCTATCAGCGCTTCTCTTTTCTAGCTTACCTAATAAAGTTTAGACACACAGAGAACAATGAGTTTTTGTAGTGCAAAAATAGAAATTACAAAATTTAATATCCTCCCACACACTGCCCCTCTGTATAATATCCCCCCACACTATAACTCTGTATAATTTCCCCACACACATTGCTCCTGTGTCTAATATCCCCCACACATTGCCCCTCTGAATAACATCCCTCACACACTGCCCCTCTGTATAATATTCCCCCACATACACTGCCATTATGTATAATGTCCCCCAATCACATTGCTTCACTGCATGATATTCCCCAAACCCTGCTCCTCTGTTTAATATACTCTACACCCATTGCTCCTCTGTATAATATCCCTCAAAACACACTGGACTTTGTATAATATCCCCCACACACTTCCCCTCTGTACAATGTCCCCCCACGCACTGCCCCTCTGTATAATATCCCCCCCACATACACTGCCATTATGTATAATATCCCCCAAACACATTGCTTCACTGCATGATATCCCCCACACCCTGCTCCTCTGTGTAATATACTCTACATCCATTGCCCCTCTGTATAATTATCCCGCAAAACACACTGCACTTTGTATAATATCCCCCACACACCTCCCCTCTTTATAATATCCGCCCACACACTGACCTGCTGTATAATATCCCCCAAAACATTGCCTCTGTGTAATATCCCCCCACACACTATCCCCCCACACACTGCCCCTCTGAATAATATCCCCAGACACACTGCCCCTCTGTATAATATGCCCCCGACCCACATACTTTTCCTATGTCTAATATCTCCCCCACACACTGTCCTTCTATATCCATTATTATCCCCCACACACTGCCCCTCTATATAATATCACCCACACACACTGCCCCTATGTGCGCTATCAGTGATTGTCAGTGGCATTTCAATATTTTAACAGATGTAATCGTGGCAAGCTCTGGTTGCAGGTGTTATAGACAAGTATAGGCTTTGTTAAACAGTCAGTATCTACAGTAATTGTGCTGCCTTGGTCCCTGTCTATTACATGGAACCAAATGTAGGACATGTGATTCTGTTCCATGGCTAAAAGAAGTTAATAATGTTTATGACTATGCAAATTATCTTTCTCATAGGTCAAAAGAAACTATCCCACAACAACACATAGGAGAGAGTCTATAAGTCAATAACCATTTAACAAAACTTGCAACATGATTACACATAAATGGTAAGCATGAAACTTATCTACAGACAGCTGTTTTGGGTGCTTGTTCCCCCATCGAGCCATTGTCTATCTGGCTGAATAAGATGCCTATGAGGCTATATAGGGGAAGTATTCTTTAAATAGACCAGCTGAGCATCGAATAAGGAGATGTAACGGCAATGCTCCGGAGCAGAACAATAGTAAATTAGCTCTTATAAAGAAGGAAAGAAACATTTCTTCCTTGAAGCATCACCAATAATACATAATACTCTGCTATTCTACGAGAACTAGTTTTTCCCCTAACTAATATTCATGAGCTTACCTATCAGTGGTAACAGAAATTAATGAAATTGTAACAAGAGTAGTTTGCATCAGGTATAGAAAATTGAATGTGGTTATGTTCTGTTTCTTACATGTGTTGCTACATACTCATATGTTGTACACAATATATATAATTTTTATACCTCTGTACACAACACACATCTATGGCCTTAGTGCTGAGAAAACAGAAAAATGACACTGATCACCAGCTTAAACTGTTATGTTGAATGTCTGACCACATTTATCATCAGTCTCATATATCATTAGATGGTTTGTAGCCTGGTCTCATGCAAGTGACCTCATGTTTCCAACTAGGAGAATAGAAACCTAATTGGTTGTCAAATTCCCACTGTGCAATGGATGCTTTTAGTTCTAAACAAAGACATCGATCAATGCTCAGAGAAGTATAGTGATACATCTGATTCAGAGCAAATGCAAACTCTTTTCTGTCTCTTGTGTCTTTCAATAAAGTCCTTTTTATCTGAGAATTTTCTACAAAACTTGCAAGCCGACATTTTAAACTTGTGGAAAAACATTTGCATCTTGGTACTATGGCCCCAATTCATCCAAGCTTTTACTGGCATAAATGCTTCGATAAGTTGTAAGGTTTTTGCGGGACCTATAGGCATTTTCATGACATAATGCCACTAAACTTTTGATGTTTTCATAAGAGGTTGAAGAAGCGCTGAGAGTTCATTTTGAAGTTGTGGTGGGACAATGTGTGGCAACACCCACTCATGAAATTCAGCAAAAGTAGCTGAATTTCTTACACCAGAAATGTTTCTCCATTTTATGACTGTAGTATCATTTCTGTTGAAGCACAGACCCCCTAAGAAGATGTAGCAAGATAATTAAAGGAAGCTTCCATCCCCAAATATTTTTTTTCAATAACTGAAAAATGTATAGTATTCATGTTTTAATGTTTTGTTTGAATATTATCATTTGTTTTTAATTAAGCAAACAATAAAAAATAATTTTAAAAGTTTGATATTTTCCACTCTTAAATTTAGTGTACAACTAGCTCACATTATAACTGCAGTAAAAGTGGATGGAATCTGCTCTGATGTGTGTGATGCCACACCTCCCCTCCATTTCTTGGCGTTTCAAAAAGGTTAAGGGAGGATAAAGTTTAGAATCACAGTGCTGAGCCATTTTGTTGGTGACTGAAAAGTGATCCTGAAATGTGGAAAGTGTCACTGAGGACAGCTGGCATAGTGCTCCACTGTATAATATGCCACACTGTATACTGGGCCCCATATACTCTGCCACCAAAATACTGTGCCCCATGTTACTTTGCCCCTATATTACTATGTTCACATATTACTGTGCCCCCATATTATTGTGCCCCATATTACCGTGCCCCATATCACTGTGCCCTAGTGCTCTCTGAACCTGTTCTGCATCCCCAATGCTCTCTGTGCCCCTCCAGCATTCTCCAGTGCTCTCTGTGCCCTTCTAGCATCCCCCAGTGCTCTCTGTGCCTCTCTAGCAATCTCCAGTGCTCTCTGTGCTCCTCCAGCATCCACCATGGCTATATTTGCCTCTCTAGTGTCCCCCAGATCTGGCAATGCACCCAGCAAGACCCAAGTGATCTCTGTACCCCTCCAGCATCCCACAGTGCTCTCTGTGCCCCAAAATTTCTCCAGTGTTCTGTGCCCTCTGCATTCTCCATTCCTCTCTTCCCCTAGCGCTGAGAACAGAGCGCTGACAGGAGGAACTGCTGGGAGCAGAAGTCCAAGGTGAGTACTGGCAGTGGCCAGTGGTGATCTGCAGCTGCAGCCTGAGCCTGGTATTGTAGTACAAATGGCAGGCTGTAATCACTGCTCGACACAGCATGTATACACATTGGACCTCTACTCCCAGCAGTTCCTCCTGTCAGCCAGGTGTCTCTTGGCAGCTCTTCCTGTCAGCACACAGAGCAAGGTCCAAGTTGAGTACATGCTGTGGTGAGCAGTGAACACAGCCTGCCATCTATACTACAATACCAGGCTCAGGCTGCGGCTGCAGATCATTGCTCACTGCCACCACGATCAGGGGGAAAGTGGAGCGCACAGTATGCGCTGTAGGTTCCACAGAGATGGTGCTGATCTCCTCCCTCTGCTTAGATAAGAAAGCCTAGGGGGGCATGTCCAGGTCAGAGTTGGAAGCAGCCACAGTGAAGGAGATAGGGTCGGATGCCGATAATTAGCACTTATGCACTGGAGCTGCCATATTTGCCTTGTGTAACTGTCGTTATACACTGCAAATCCAAGATGGCAGCCCCCAGTATTTGAGTAAAAATAGAATTAAATAAAAAGTAAATAAAAAATAAATATAATTTGGATTAAAAATAATTGATTCCATAATCAGTGATTATTAATACAAAAACTACAATCACGGCACCTTCCCTTTAAGTGGCTTGAGCATCTTATTGAACTTGATGCATCGTATGCCAGTGAGTGTGCAATGATAGTGTCATGTAAAACTCTTGAAGGGTCCTTACCCCCCTCCCCACCATGAGCGACAGATCGTCATGACGATTATCTGATCGGCCTGAAAGTTTAGGTATTTATGACTTTGATGGTAGAGCTGCAGCCAAAGGATGCATAGAAAAGACAATCCTTTGTTCTGTTGGAGGGAAAATACAGTTTTTTACATGGCCTGTTAATGCTAGAAAAATTAAAAACTGCCAGAATCCCTGTGGAGCACTGAACCCAGCGCACCGTTTAGCTTGACTGGGAGATCGCTGGTATAACGACAAATTAGTATTGGCTGTAAAATTATGCTAGATGCGTTGTGTTTGGTATCTATGTAAATGTAAAATCGAGATATAAAATATGACGCTAATATCTTTCACCTGTGTGGCCCAGGGGCAAAGATATGTGAAAAGCTAGAATTAAAGAACTTTGTGACAATCTTGGCACAGCCCACAAGAGATTGTAAAATGAGGTCACAGAGAGGGGGGTTACCTGAGGGCATAAGAACGATTAGTTACTTGATGGGGGGAGTCAGTACTGGAAGGCATCAGTAAGTGGTGATGCTGACCGTCTCTCTACCATCTTCTTGGTAAGTTTAGTAAGTTTTACGTTTATACCTTTTATTTTTATGTAACTGTCAATACTGTATTTGTATTGTTCCCTTTTGTAAATTCTTGTTTATTTTTTAAACACTGCCTATTTTCGAATTAAATATATAAAATTTAATAGATTTTTTCCTCATACTTTATATATGAATCCAAAAACCCTAAGGGCCTTATGCTATCTGTAACGGGTGCCCGAACTGCCTGTGAAACGTCCGGTGGTGGCAGCGTAATTATTATTGCATAGAATTATTGGGGTGCTATCATTAAGGGTACCGAGGTATATATATATATATTCCATCAGTGGGAATTGGTGATATATACATTTACCTCCAATATTTGGCATTATTAGCTCAGCAGCCTCATTTTAGTCATTGTCCTGCAGTACCAAAAGTGGCCTGCCGACAAGAGGAGTGCTAGAGAGAAGCCTGTCTGTGACAAATCAGCGAACAGCTGCGGGATATCTGACTGACTCCCCCGGCTGTTCATGACAGATAGCGTTAATGAATCTGTCCATGTATGTTTTGCATTGTATAAACCATGGATTAAATGCAATGATTTCAACATCAGAGTTAGCATATTGGCACTTACAGACTTCACTCATTCCAATCTTGTCTTTAAATGACATGTCATGAGAAAAATGCTATCAGATATTGTGAAAAACCGCAACAGATATGTCCACTCTTACATTGTCATCATTATCAATTGAAGTCAAATCTATTTAGTGGCCATACATTTCTCTTACCTGTTTATGAGTTAAGTCCAAGGCATATGTTCTTTTCAGGATAGCTGTGACCAGGGGTGCGCAACATCTTTTTGTACAAGTGCCGCATTGCCGTACTGAACCACTCATAGGCGCCACAAAAATTTAAAGGGATACGTATACGAAAACATCACTAGAACCATCAACAGTACATTATCACATCACCAGAACCAGAGTTTGAGTATTTGATGAGGATTTGGAGAGATTATAGCCAGTTTCTGCTAAAAAAAATCGTGTAAATATATCATAACCTTACACAGAGCTTTTGCAGCAGAAACTGAGCAGAATCTAACCAAATCTTCCTCATAATCTCAAAATTCTAAGTTTTAAGTATTTTTGTGGTGTATATGAATTATAATTTTTATGTGGTTTATTTTAATTCTTTTGTGAGTGGAAAATAAAATAAAGTAAAATAAAAATACTGGTTTATCAAAGTATACAATGTTTGGTTTAGCGCATTTTTTCATATGTAGAATTAATTTTTCTATGTAGGTTGTTTGTGAATATTTGTACCTTGGCAATAAAGAGTTTTTGCCATTAAATAGCTGCAGAACCATTAAAACATTGGGTCCTAGCGCTGACTCTACCCATTTTGATTTGTAAGTATTTTTAAGTCTTAACCTAGCCATGAAGTGTATATTCAATTGCTACATGTGTTATAAACATCAGCACCACGTTAGCACATGAATGCAGCACCAGAACCACATCAGCACATGATTGTAGTGTCAGAACCAAGATCAGTATACGAATGCAGTGCCAGACTCACCATCAGTACATGACTGCAGTGCCAGAACCACCATCAGTACATGAATGCAATGCCAGAACCACTCTCAGTACATGAAAGATTTTGTACTGAGGTGCCAGCAGCAGTGTGTTGAGCTCACAGAGTAATGCCCTCATCTTGCTGCTGTATATTTGGGCCAGTTACGATGGGCGCTCCTCTTCCCAAGTCCCAGTGCCACAGTGCTCAAATGTATTCGTGCCTGAAAGACATGAATACATTTGAATATAGAAAGAAGGGAGCAGTATCTACCGGACAGGTCTTTAGGTCACAGCAATCCCTTAGGTGGACCACATGAGGCTTGCAGACTGAATGTTGCGCAGGCCTCGCTGTGACAAATACCTATGTTGAGAACCATCTTCACTAGAGAGTAGAGATGAGCGGTGTTCGAATCAAACCGTTCACCAATTTCAAATTCGAGTTGTTTTGGGCGATGTTCGAGTCGTTTGATGAACTCGAACGATTTGCTTCACGTTCGACAGTTCGAGTTAACGTTCGATAACGGTTCGATTACCAAAAGCATGGCTTTTCAAAGTAAGGTTATGGGTGCACGTTGCATATTTGCATGCGTCCTGCATCCCCAGCACAATCCCTTTCTCTTTCCTACTCACCGATCAGCTGCATGGCTGTCACAAAGTTCCAGGGGCTTTTCCTCTTTTGAAAATAGCTGCCGCTCATTATTCAATCTCATATTCCCTGCTATCCCCACCCACCGGCACCCATTATTGGTTGCAGATAGACATGCTCCCACGCTGAGTGACAGCTGTCTCACTGCAGCCAATCACAGCCGCTGGTGGGCAGGTCTATATCGTGCAGTAAAATATATAATTAAAATTAAAAAAAAAAACTGCGGTCCCCCCCAATTTTGATACCAGCCAAGATAAAGCCACACGGCTGGAGGCTAGTTTTGTCAGGATGGAGAGCTCCACGTTATGGGGAGCCCACCACCCTAAGAATATCAGCCAGTAGCCGCCTGGAATTGCCGCATCCATTAGATGCAACAGTCCCGGGACTCTACCCAGCTCATCCAAAATTCCCCTGGTGCGGTGCCAATCGGGGTAATAAGGAGTTAAATGGCAGCTTATAACTGCCACTAAGTCCTAGGTTAATCATGACAGGTGTCTCCCCGAGATACCTTCCATGATTAATCTGTAGTGAAAGTAAATAAACAAACACAACAAAAAATCCTTTATTTGGAATAAAAGACAAAAAAACCCTCACTTACCTCTTTATTAATCCCCAAACAACAATCCAGGTCCGAAGTAATCCACACGACGCTTTCAGCTCTGCTACATGAAGCTGACATGGAGCGCCGTAGAACACAAGCGCTCTGTGTCAGCTCCACGCAGCAACTGAAGTGAGCCGCGCTGTCACCGGAGACTTCACTCAGGTAGTGCCTGCGTGTGATCTCTCTCTCTTTCTCTTCTCTCTCCTCTCTCTTTCTTTCTCTTCTCTCTTTTCTCTTCTCTCTCTCCACTCCTCTCTCTCTTCTCTCTCTCCTCTCTCTCTTCTCTCTCTCAGACCTGGCAATTATCAGCTGATGTGGTCACCTGACGGAATCAGCTGACACTATAAGTCGAGTGGTGAGGCCGGCTTTTTACCGCCCTGCCGGCTAAACTATCAGCTGATGCTGTCAAACAGGAGTCTGCACAGAAGTGTGTAGTTTTTTTTTTGCACTCATGTATCAGCCATTTATACAATCAGCTGCTGTGTCATGTGATTCAGGCCCTTGAACCTGACAAATCATCTGATCGCTTTGCCTTCCAGCAAACTGATCAGATGATATTGGATCCAGATTGGACGGCGTGGGACCCTTGACCCAGGATTACTGCAGAGGGAGGTTCTTTATTTCAATAAAGGTGGAGTCACTAATTGTGTTGTGTTTTATTTCTAATAAAAATATTTTTCTGTGTGTTGTGTTTTTTTTATCTGTACTAGAAATTCATGGTGGCCATGTCTAATATTGGCATGACACCATGAATTTTGGGCTTAGGGCCAGTTAATAATATACAGCTATCTCTAACCTCATTATTACCCAACAAGCCACCCATCACCAGTTCAGCTGAAAGAGTTGGATACAGCGCCAGAAGATGGTGCTTCTATGAAAGCGTCATTTTCTGGGGCAGCTGCGGACTGCAATTCAAAGCAGGGGTGCCAAGAAAGCTTGGGCACCCTGTGCTGCGGATTCCAATCCCTAGCTACCTAGTTGTACCTGGCTGGACACAAAAATTGGGCGAAGCCCACGTCATTTTTTCTTTACATTTTTCCTGAAATTCATGAAATAATTAAAAAAAAAAGAGCTTGCCTATATTTTTGGTTCCCAGCTGGGTACAAATAGGCAGCTGGGGGTTGGGGGCAGCCCGTAGATGCCTGCTATACCTGGCTAGCATACAAAAAATGGCGAAGCCCACAAAATTTTCTGGGGGGGGACAAAAACTCCTGCATACAGTCCTGGATGGAGTATGCTGAGCCTTGTAGTTCTGCAGCTGCTGTCTGCTCTCTGTCTGTATGGAGGAGAGCAGACAGCAGCTGCACAACTACAAGGCTCAGCATCCTCCATCCAGGACTGAATGCTGGAGGGAGAGGCAGGGGGAGCAGAACTGCAAGGCTCAGCATTTTTCATCCACTAGTGTATGCAGGAGAGCAGACAGCAGCTGCAGAACTACAAGGCTCAGCATGCTAATCCAGGACTGTATGATGGAGGCAGAGACAGGGGTAGCAGAACTAAGAGGCTCAGCATGCTCCATTCACTAGTGTATGCAGGAGAGCAGACAGCAGCAGCAGAGCTACAAGGCTCAGCATGCTGCATCCAGGACTGGCTGCTGGAGGGAGAGAAAGGGGGAGCAGAACTACAAGGCTCAGCATGCTCCATTTACTAGTATATGCAATACAGCAGACAGTAGCTGCAGAACTGCAAGGCTCAGCATACTCCATCCAGGACTGTATGCAGGAGGTTTTTTCCCCCCAAAAAAATGACGTGGGCTTTGCCATATTTTTGTATGCTAGCCAGGTAAAGCAGGCAGGTATGGCTGCCCCCAACCACAAGTGGCCTATTTGTACCCGGCTGGGAACTAAAAATATAGGGAAGCCCTTTTTTTTAATTATTTCATGAATTTCATAAAATAATTGAAAAAAAAACAACACATGTGCTTCGCCCCATTTTTGTGTCCAGCCAGGTACAACTAGGCAGCTGGGGATTGGAATCCGCAGCAAAGGTTGGCCCGAGCTTTCTGGGCCCCTTTTCTGCGAATTGCAGTCCGCAGCCGCCCAAGAAAATGGCGCTTTCATAGAAGCACCATCATCTGGTGCTGTATCCAACTCTTCCAGCAGCCCTGATGCCGGGTGGCTTGCTGGGTAATAAAGAGTTAATACTAGCTTTGTTTTACTAGCTAGTATTAAGCCAGAGATTCTTAATGTCAGGCAAGTTTGACCCGGCCATTAAGAATCTCCAATAAAGGGTTAAAAAAAAGACACCACACAGAGAAAAAATACTTTAATAGAAATAAATACACAGACACATTAGAGACTCCATGTTTATTACTTCCTCTCACCCCTCCACGATCCTGGTCTTCTGTCTTTTTTTCTCCTTTAACCCATGCAGCTCTGCTACATCAGACAGCACTGTTTGGGAGGAAGACACTGCTGCTCCCATGCAGCAGTCTAATCACTCAGTGAGTGAGCAGAGGCTGCGAGTTGTAAACGGTGATGTCACAGCTGCCGCCGTTGCAATAGTAATCTGAAAGGCGGGTTACTATAGCAACGGTGATCTCCGATCACCTGATTCCCATTGCCGCTATTCACCGGCTGTTGCATCCACTCCCTGCATGTGGGCTGACTCTGTAAAGAGCACCGACATGGAGGAACGGGGAGTCAAGCATGTGCCCAAGCATCTCGCCAGTACATGGAGATGCTCAAACGAGCACCGCGTACCAGAATGATGCACTGACAGGAACTAGCATGATGTCTAGCCATGTGACCAGTCTGTAGCCAATGAGATAATAGACACGTGACTGGTCACATGCTATGACGACATCATGGAAGGTCCTATTATCAGTGCTAGTAACCGTTAGGGCGCAGCGATGATCGGAAGGAGAAGTGGCGGGAGACATGGGACCTGTAAGTATAATGGCAATGTTTATTAACTTTATGTGTACATGTGTTAGGGCCAGGTGGAAGGGCAGACCCAGGAGGTGGATCCACTGGGCCGAACTCCTTGATGATGGTAAGGGGTCCGGTAGCTGGAGCACTACAGGTAGCAGGGCAGTCTGTGCACAAGAGTATAATGGAGAAGTCCCTGGGACCACGGAGTCACTGATGGTAGTCCGGGTGACGGAGCTCAGGTTCGGAAGCCGAGATGATGTCAGGCGGAGTCCGGAACCGTTGGAGCGAGATGACGGGTCACCACAGGGGTCAGAGATGGTACGGACTGTCAGGATGGCAGATAGGCAGTGTTCGGGGTGCGGGATTCAGCAGGACCGGATGGCGAGGCAGGATCGGCTCTAGAAGAGAGATACGTAAGTATGGCAAAGAGACACAAGGAGACCTGACTCCTAGCTTGGGAAACACGAAGATCAGGCCCCGCCCACTTGGACATTCAACCCCTTTATACCCTGAACCTGTGTGCTTCATTTCCTGTCAATGGACGCTGGCCCTTTAAGAAAGGGTCAATGACCGCGCGCGCCCTAATGCGCATGCGCGCGGCCCGGGTGCCAGAAGCCAGAGCAGGAAGCTGGGAGGAGGAAGCAGCAGAGCCGGGCTGGGGCTGAGACGCCGACGGGCGCCGGGAGCGGGGACCAGAACGCCTAGGAAGCGCCGGCAATGGATGCTGGAGAGTGGGGAGCGGCGGAGACCGGACTGAAGAACCGGGGAGCGAGCCAGGGGAGCCGGGGAGCGTGTCAGGTGAGCCGGGGAGCAGCGCAGGGGACCCGGGGAGCGTGACAGTACCCCCCCCACGCCCCCCTCCCCGCAACCGGGACAGGAAGGCACGGATCAGCGGAGTACCCACATTCTCCCGGGGCTCCCAGGACCTATCCTCAGGACCATACCCTGCCCAGTCCACCAGGAAGAACTGTCGACCCCGTACGGTCTTCATGGCCATGATATCCCTTACCGCATAGATGTCGTCATCGGCAATAGGAGGAGGAGCCGAACTGGCAGCAGTGGAGAAGGGACCAAGGACAACCGGCTTGAGCAGGGAGACGTGGAAGGAGTTGGGTATCCTCATCGTGGCCGGGAGCTGTAGCTTGTAGGAGACCTCATTGATCTTGCTGAGGACTTTAAACGGCCCGATGTAGCGAGGATCCAGCTTGTAGGATGGTATCTTCAATCGGACGTACTTGGAAGCAAGCCAGACTAGATCTCCAGGAGAGAAACACGGAGGGTCCAGACGTCTCTTGTCTGCATGTCTCTTCATCCGCAGGGAAGCACGCCCAAGGGAAGCCTTGACAGAGTCCCAAATGGTTGCAAAGTCACGGGCTACAGCATCAGCAGCAGGGACATCCGAAGAAGGAGATACAGGCAATGGGACGGAGGGCTGAAGTCCGTAAACGACATGAAAGGGAGAGCTGGAGGAGGACTCACTGACGTGGTGGTTATGGGAGAATTCAGCCCAAGGAAGAAGCGTGGACCAGTCGTCGTGATGGGCGTTGACGTAGTGTCGTAAGAAGGAGGTCAAGATTTGATTGACCCTTTCCACTTGGCCATTAGACTGAGGATGGTAGGCAGAAGAAAAGTCCAGAGTCACTCCCAGATGTTTGCAGAGAGCCCTCCAGAAGCGGGAGGTGAACTGAGTTCCTCTGTCGGACACGATGTGTGATGGAAAGCCATGCAAGCGGAAGATGTGATGTATATAGGCGTCCGCGAGTTCCTGAGCAGAGGGCAGTCCAGCCATAGGGACGAAATGAGCCATTTTAGAGAACCGGTCCACCACGACCCATATGACTGTGTGTCCGGAGGACAATGGCAAGTCTGTAATAAAGTCCATTGCAATGTGTTACCACGGAACTGAGGGTATAGGCAGAGGCAAAAGACGGCCATATGGCAGGTGTTTGGGCGTCTTGTTCCTGGCACAAGAGGAGCAGGCAGAGACAAAAGCAGCGACGTCTGTGCGAAGGGATGGCCACCAGTAATGACGTACAATCGCACTCCATGTTCTCTTTTGACCAGCATGACCGGCTGTTTTCGAGGCATGGCCCCAGTGTAACACTTTTTTCCTATCAGTCTCAGAGACATAGTTCTTCCCGGGCGGTATCTGGGCCAGGGTGACAGGAGCCACTGGAATGATTTTACTAGGACAGATGATGGGCTGGGATGTCTCCTCCTCCTGCTCCATGGGCATGAAAGACCTGGACAAGGACTAAGCGCGTACATTCTTGTCCGCGGGTCGGAAATGGAGCTGGAAATCGAACCTGGCAAAGAACAAGGACCACCTGGCTTGCCGTGGGTTCAGTCGCTGAGCGGACCACAGGTATTCCAGGTTCTTGTGGTCCGTGTAAATGATTACGGGGTACACTGCTCCTTCCAGAAGGTAGCGCCATTCCTCCAGAGCCAGTTTTACTGCCAATAGCTCTCGGTCACCGATGGTGTAGTTGCGTTCAGGCGCTGAGAAGCTCTTGGAGAAGAAACCGCAAGTCACCATCTTCCCGGAGGAGGACTTCTGCATGAGCACTTCTCCGGCTCCCGAGGAGGAGGCATCCACCTCCAAGGTGAACTGGTGGTTTAACTCCGGACGGTGGAGCACAGGAGAGGAGGCAAATGCCCGCTTCAGGGAGCCAAACGCGGCGTCGGCCGCAGGTGACCAGTCCTTTGGATTAGCCTCCTTCTTGGTCAAGGCGGAGAGAGGAGCGGTCAGAGCAGAGAAGTGAGGAATGAACTGGCGGTAGTAGTTGGCGAATCCCAGAAAGCGTTGGATTGCCTTCAGTCCAGAAGGAGGAGGCCAGTTGAGAATGGAGGAGACCTTCTTTGGATCCATCTGCAGTCCGGTATCGGAGATGATGTAACCCAGGAAGGGGAGAGAAGACTGCTCAAAGACACACTTCTCATACTTGGCGTACAGACGATTCTCTCTCAGTCTTTGTAGAACCAGCTGCACGTTCTCTCGGTGGGTCTGGAGATCCGGAGAGAAGACAAGGATATCATCCAGATACACCACCACACAGACGTAAAGAAGGTCCCGGAAAACGTCGTTCACCAATTCTTGAAAGACTGCTGGTGCGTTACACAGGCCGAAGGGCATCACGCAGTATTCATAGTGCCCATCGCGAGTATTGAACGCGGTCTTCCATTCGTCCCCAGAGCGGATGCGGACCAGGTTGTAGGCACCTCGAAGGTCCAATTTGGGAACACACGAGCTCCTCTAAGCCGGTCAAACAATTCGGGGATGAGCGGCAGAGGGTACTTGTTTTTTACGGTGATTTGGTTCAATCCCCGGTAGTCTATACATGGGCGTAGGTCGCCCTCTTTCTTCTTAACGAAGAAGAAGCCTGCTCCAGCAGGAGAGGAGGATCTCCGAATGAATCCCCTTGCCAGGCTCTCTGTGATGTAAGTAGACATGGCCCTTGTTTCGGCTGGAGACAATGGATATATCCGTCCTCGAGGTGGTGTTGTTCCCGGGAGCAGGTCGATGGCACAATCGTACGGACGATGTGGCGGAAGTACCTCAGATTCCTTTTTATCAAAGACGTCCGCGAAGGACCAATAGGCCGAGGGCAGTCCCGGTAGGTTCTCTGGAACCGGAGGTCGTCTGATGGGTTGTATGGTCTTCAGACAGTTCTCATGGCACGAAGAGCCCCATCGGGTGATTTCACCAGTGCCCCAGCTGACTGATGGCTCGTGTGTCCGTAACCAGGGAAGTCCCAGCAGGATTTGATGGGACATGTGTGGAAGGACGTAGAGAGCGATGTTCTCGGTGTGCAGGGCACCGATACGCAGTTCGACCGGCCTGGTGATCCAGGAGATGGTGTCAGAGAGGGGTCTCCCATCCACAGAGGAAATCACGAGGGGTTTGTCGAGTGGAGTAACAGGCACCTGGTACTTGTCCACCGTGGCCTGCTGGATGAAATTGCCTGCTGCCCCAGAATTGAGGTACGCCTCAGCCGTGAACCGCGTCTCTCCCGTTGTCACTTGCACAGTCCACGTAACCGGGTCTGAGAGAGTCCCAGCACCTAGGGTGGCCTCTCCTACCAACCCTAGGCTTTGGAGTTTCCCGGCCTCTCTGGACAGGAGCGTAGCAGGTGTGTGCCCTCTCCGCAGTAGAAGCAGAGGCCCTTGGCGAGCCGCTCTGCTCGACGTTGTTCAGACTGCCGCACACGGTCGATCTGCATGGGCTCGTGGACGGAGACACCAGATGCCGTTGACTGTAGTACGGCAGGCTTCTGCGGAGGAGAGGAATGCCGTACCGGACGTCTCTCACGGGACACCTCTTTGGATCGCTCCTGAAAGCGGATGTCCACTCGAGTCGCTAGGGTAATCAGGGCATCCAGGGTGGATGGTACGTCACGACCAGCCAGCTCATCTTTAATTCGACCCGAGAGTCCTTCCCAGAAGGCGGCAGTTAGGGCCTCGTTGTTCCAGCCAAGTTCCGAAGCCAAGGTGCGAAAACGGATTGCGTATTGACCCACCGTCAGAGTCCCCTGACGTAACCGGAGAAGAGATGAAGCAGACGCGGAGGCGCGTCCGGGCTCGTCAAAGGTGCCACGGAATGCCTGCAGGAACTCCTGGATGTTCGTGGTCACAGGATCCTCCTTCTCCCACAAGGGGTTCATCCACGCCAGTGCCTCACCCTCTAGATGGGACATGATGAAGGCGACCTTGGCTTGGTCGGAGGCAAACAAATGCGGCAGCTGCGTGAAATGGAGGGAGCATTGGTTTATGAAACCCCTGCAGGTCTTGGGATCTCCGGCGTACCGGGGTGGTGAAGCCAAACGAAGTCTGGAAGCATCCGAAGAGGCTGCCACGGAGGCTGGAGCCGTGGATTGGCTAGTGGAAGCCCGAGATGCTGAAGATGTAATTGACGCTTGTAGCGTGTTCAGGCGGGCGTCCACCGAAGTCATGAAGTTCAGCATGCGGGTCTGGGTCTCACGCTGGCGTTGGAGTTCCTCCTGCAAGGCCGCTAGTGCTTCAGCGGGATCCATGGCCTGATCTTACTGTTAGGGCCAGGTGGAAGGGCAGACCCAGGAGGTGGATCCACTGGGCCGAACTCCTTGATGATGGTAAGGGGTCCGGTAGCTGGAGCACTACAGGTAGCAGGGCAGTCCGTGCACAAGAGTATAATGGAGAAGTCCCTGGGACCACGGAGTCACTGATGGTAGTCCGGGTGACGGAGCTCAGGTTCGGAAGCCGAGATGATGTCAGGCGGAGTCCGGAACCGTTGGAGCGAGATGACGGGTCACCACAGGGGTCAGAGATGGTACGGACTGTCAGGATGGCAGATAGGCAGTGTTCGGGGTGCGGGATTCGGCAGGACCGGATGGCGAGGCAGGATCGGCTCTAGAAGAGAGATACGTAAGTATGGCAAAGAGACACAAGGAGACCTGACTCCTAGCTTGGGAAACACGAAGATCAGGCCCCGCCCACTTGGACATTCAACCCCTTTATACCCTGAACCTGTGTGCTTCATTTCCTGTCAATGGACGCTGGCCCTTTAAGAAAGGGTCAATGACCGCGCGCGCGCCCTAATGCGCATGCGCGCGGCCCGGGTGCCAGAAGCCAGAGCAGGAAGCTGGGAGGAGGAAGCAGCAGAGCCGGGCTGGGGCTGAGACGCCGACGGGCGCCGGGAGCGGGGACCAGAATGCCTAGGAAGCGCCGGCAATGGATGCTGGAGAGTGGGGAGCGGCGGAGACTGGACTGAAGAACCGGGGAGCGAGCCAGGGGAGCCGGGGAGCGTGACAGGTGAGCCGGGGAGCAGCGCAGGGGACCCGGGGAGCGTGACAACATGTATAATGTGTTTGTATGTGTTTGTGTTTACCTGCCATTGTTTTTAATGGGGTTCGAAGGTGTTCGTCGAACGTTCGCCGAACACAACCACCGTTCGACGAACCGAACTTGAACACTAGGGGGGTGGCTCATCTCTACTCCTAAGCTCTGTTTTTTTAACACAGCATGTTAGATGTAACACGGAGGGTGTAATTTATTACGCCACGTGTCCTTGTAGTTTAATTTATGTTGGATTGACATCTCGAAAACTTAGGATACGTATTCATGGACACATTTTGGATATTATCAATGCCTCAAAAACAATTGATGAAGCCGAGTTGAAGCCAATACCTCGCCATTTTAAGAGCAAACATTAATGTGACGCAAGGGGATTGAAAGTGATTGGCATTGATTGTGTAGTCCTTAATCAAAGAGGATGGAATTTGAAAAAAAGTACTGGCACAACGCGAGGACAACTGGATTTGGAGAATAGACACAGTAAAACCTAATTGCTTGAATGAAATTTTGAGCTATGCACTGTTCCTATGATGAAGATGAATTTGTAGCTAAGATTTTTTTCTATCTTTTTTAATTCTTTTTAAAGTTTTTACAATTTTAAAAACTTTTTTCTTTTTCTTTCTTAAGTGTGGTAGAGTGTCCAAAAGAGATAATTTTGATGCGTTTCTCCTTAGGGTTATATAATATTAGTATAGAGAAGAGAAAAGGCAAGGAGGGGGGGAGGAGGGAAAAGAAAAATAATTGTAGTAATATGTAATTGATATTTTGTTGTCTATTAAAAATTTGCAGACATATATATATATATATATATACATATAATTTTATTTTCATGTTGAATACTGATTTTTTTTTTTTTATATTGTATGAATTCTATTTTCTCTTCCCTTTTCCTTTTCTTTTCTCTCTCTTTCCCCAAATTCAGGTGTAAATAAAAGAGTGAATGGGGAATATAACTGCATGTAAGTATGGTTCACAAATAAATTTAAATATTTAACATGTGTGATTTGGTCACATTGTAGTCACAGGATTGCTTTTAATAGGATATATTTCACTTAATATTTATTATTAATAATGAAAAAAAAATCACTATTTATTATATTTAATTAATATCACAATACACTACCATATTGTCATTATAATAACTTTATTTTCCTTTTCACGTTTTTTAAAATAAATTAATAATCATGGGTGGTAGTGGTTTACATCAGAATGATATGAGCATTAATTAGGCACTGGTTATTTAACACGTATTAAATTAACTTATTTTTTATCAGGTTTAGGAATTTAGATCAGTAATTGGTTATAGTGAACTGGTTATAATATTTATATGCAGTTTATTTTTACTTATTATTTATTTTTTTATTTTTATTGTGCATAAACTTTAAGGGGTACTTCTCACATAGCGAGATCACTAGCGAGATTGCTGCTGAGTCACAGGTTTTTGTGACGCACCAGTGACCTCATCAGCGATCTCGCTTTGTGTGACACTAAGCAGCGACCTGGCCCCTGCTGTGAAATCGCTGATCGTTACACACAGTGCTGGTTCATTTTTTGCTCGTTGCTCTCCCGATGTGCAGCACACATCGCTGTGTTTGACAGCGAGAGAGCAACGATCTGAATGTGAAGGGAGCAGGGAGCCGGCGTCTGGAAGCTGCGGACGCTGGTAACCAAGGTACACATCGGGTAACTAAGCGAAGCGCTTTGCTTGGTTACCCGATATTTACCTTGGTTACTAGTGTACGCCACTCTCAGGCTGCCAGTGCTGGCTCCCTGCTCCCTGCACACGTAGCCAGAGTACACATCGGGTAACTAAGCGAAGCGCTTTGCTTTGTAACCCAATGTGTACCCTGGCTACGAGTGCAGGGAGCCAGCGCTAAGCGTGTATGCTGGTAACCAGGGTAAATATCGGGTAACCAAGCAAAGCATTTTGGTTAGTTACCCGATATTTACTTTAGTTACCAAGCGCAGCATCGTTTCCCTGAGTCGCTGCTGGGTTGTGGCTGGTCACTGGTCACTGGTGAGATCTGCCTGATTGACAGCTCACCAGCGACCATGTAGCGACGCAACAGCGATCCTGACCAGGTCATATCGTGGTCAGAATCGCTGGTACGTCATTTAGTGAGATGGTACCCCTAGTTCTAACTGTATTGGATTATAGAGATTGTGCATAGTAGGAGGTAAAGAACATTTAAATAGACAAGGTCTGCATTGAATGACAGTTGTGTACTTATACAGATAGCCTAGGGAGGGAATGTGCTAAAACAATCAGCATGGGTCAGTAATTGAACTGAAAGGCAGGCGCAAGCACTTGTCTTGGTGTTCGATGCTATTGATTGTCATGTGGCACTCTGACACTCCCCCTGTTGACGCGTCACTGGGAGGCATGTCAGAGGACAGCAGGACGCCGGATCCATGCTTCTGATGGCATTGGACCCAATGGGAAGTGCTGCAAACAGCTGCCACAAATTAAAGTAAGAACTTGATTGGAGACGCTTCCTTTATATACCTGCACTCTCTGAGAGTGGGTTACTCCTTCTGAAGAAGTTTGTTTTAACAAAACGTGCGTTAAGGGGTATCCAGGGATTACGACCACTGTGGCATTTATTGTGGTAAACTTTGTCGACTTGCTACAGTTTCAGCCTTTCAGAAAGGAGCCTCTGGTTAAATGGATCTAATAGTGGAGTAATGGTATACTGATGCCAGTGGCACATATCTAAGAAACTTTTCTTTTTACAGTGTACTGTTATGTCCTAATGAGCAATTGACATAATATAATTGAATATTTCTTTATGTATATAGTGTAACTCTTTAGTGACAGGCCAACAGCTGTACTTAATGTACTAAGCATACAGGATTATAATGGGCTTTATAGTGTCTGAACATGATGATTTGTTGAAATCCATTAGCTTCTGAGATCTTCAAATGATAACATGTAATAATTTATATTGAAGCATTGCACTTTATATTTATTATTATGTAATAGTTTATGTTGAAGTATTAGCACTTTATATTTATCATTATATACTGGTACATATTTGAGTATTTGAGATAGTCTTGGTATCCAACATCAAAAATTGGTATGGTTTAGTGTAAAATTTTTGAAATATCTCTTTTAGACATATAATATGGATAATTATATGTATCATATTATAGGAAATTTTGTATGAGTCCTAAATTAATTAATGTGGCTGTTTTGTACTATTGATATTCCCTGATCCTGGTCAGTTTACTTCATTCTCCCGTTAAAAAAAGAGTTGAGCGCGGTTCGCGGTTCGAGGTTCTCCAGTTCGCGGCTCGAGTGATTTTGGGGGCTGTTCTAGATCGAACTAGAACTCGAGCTTTTTGCTAAAGCTCGATAGTTCTAGATACGTTCGAGAACAGTTCTAGCAGCAAAAAGCAGGGCTTTTTACAGCTACAGTGTGCAGGAGCCATTGCTGGAAGCCTGCCAGAAGCTGGTAACCAAGATAAACATCGGGTATCCAAGCAAAGCGCTTTGGTTAGTAACCCGATGTTTATCCTAGTTACGTGCAGGAAGCCCACACTTCCCCGCTCAGCCCTCCTGCACGCGGCATGTACACGCACACACACACACACACACACACACTCACACTCACCTGTCCCCAGCCAAGCAGTCCACGACACTAACGTCCTCAGCGCCACCCACTTCGCACTCCGCCGCCAGCACACATGGCTCCGCCCACCTGCACTCTGCACACATGGTCCCGCTCGGCTTACCTGCGGTAATGAAGTCCCTGTCCTCCATGGCTGCCGCTTGTCACATCACCTTCCGACCCGAGACTGACTAGCGGTGACGTCACGGGCCGCTCGCGATACTTGGCTGTGAAGGCGGCGGTCATTGAACTCAGTAACAGGTGCTGTCAGCAGTGCAGGAGATCAGCGCAGGTAATGTACCTCGCTGACAGCAGCACTTGTCATCCCCTGCAGTGACCTGGGCTGACCCATTGATGTTAGCTCAGGTCACTGCACTGCTCTCCCAGCCAATGGGGAACATCCTGCTCTTCATTGACTGGGACAGTGTGGATCGTCATGGCAACCCCTTGGATTACACCAGACCTGGATTTGTTTTTCTTTCTAATAAATTGGTTAAAGAGGGAATGTATTGGGGAGTGTTTTTTCAAATAAAAATGTGTTTGTCGTCTATTTTTTTTTAGTACTGACTGGGTTGATGATGTCGGGTATCTGATAGACGCCTGACCTCACCAACCCCAGGGCTTGATGCCAGGTGACATTACACATCTGGTATTAACCCCATATATTACCCCGTTTGCCACCACACCAGGGCGCGGGTTGAGCTGGAGCGAAGCACCAGGATTGGCACATCTAATGGATGCGCCACCTCTGGGGCGGCTGCGGCCTGCTATTTTTAGGCTGGGGAGAGTCCAATAAACATGGACCTCCCTAGTCTGAGAATATCAGACCCCAGCTGTCTGCTTTACCTTGGCTGGTGATCCAATTTTCGGGGGACCCCTACGTGTTTTTTTTTTTAATTATTTATTTAATTTAAAATAACAGCGTGGGGTGCCTCAGTTTTGGATTGCCAGCCAAGGTGAGGTTGCCAGCTGTGGTCTGCAGGCTGCAGCCGTCTGCTTTACCCTAGCTGGCTTCAAAAATAGGGGGAACCCTACGTCATTTTTTTTTTTCATTTTTTTGGCTAAATACAAAGCTAGGCACCCCTTAGTGCCACATGAAAGGCACCAAAGGGTGCAAAATTACAAAATGCAGGAGAGTGGGACATTATGTGTCTTTCTGCCATTATAATGACAGAAAAGACTGATATGAAGTGCACAAGCACAAGAAAATCACCAGAGCACTCTACGCTGTGAAAAGCAGTAGAAAATAGCACTGGAGTGAACATGTGACCACCTCATGTAGGATGAAGCTATGAATACTGGGTAAATTTATGCATTTACCCTCCTTCAGTTTTTTTGCAGTACACAAAAAAAAAGGAAGCACACGGATGACAAACAGAGGACATACGGACCGTCTACGGAACGGAAACGGATGCCACACGAATGCACCCGTGAAAAAAACGGACTGTTTTTTGCAAATCGCAAAAATGGATCGGTCGTGTTAATGTAGCCTTATTCTGATCTGCCGTTTATAAACAGCAGGCAGAAATAAGTGAATAACGCCCCCCAGCGTCAGAAAATCTCCGGGGTTTCAGGGCTAGCTGAGACCCTGGAGATCATGATTCAGGACGGTTTTTCCGGTCCCCGCTCACGTGATCACAGGTATACACCGTACACCGATGATCACGTTACAGTAAATGACAGCGCCGGAAAAAAATTACATATCTCCCATCTGGCATGAACAAACATGTCAGATGGGAGATAAATCTCCTCCCCGGTCCCCCGGTGTCACCAAAGTGCCCCCCTCCTGGAAATCGGTAAAAAATTATTTATCTCCCATCTGGCATGAACAAACATGATAAATCTCCTCCCCGGTCCCCCGGTGTCACCAAGGTACCCCCCCCTGATGCCCTCCCAGAAATCCAAGATGGCCAAGCGCACAGCAGCGCGCCAGCCGCATTCACCCTACTCCTCTGATTTCTGTCGCATGTGCCATGACACATGCGACAGAAAACTCCTCCCCAGGCCCTGCCAGGTCACCCCCTATAACCCCACCGGTGTTCCCCGGTGTCCCACGGTACCTGTGCAGCATTGATCCCCCCATGGCCCTCTCCTTCACAATAGACGCTGCCGCATGCACAGAGCGGCTGTCAGCTCAGCTTCCTGTGTTCAGACACAGTGAGTAGTGGTTATGCATCTGTAAGCTAAATGGGCGGCACGGTGGCTCAGTGGTTAGCACTGCAGTCTTGCAGCGCTGAGGTCCTGGGTTCAATTCTCTCGAAGGACACCATCTGCAAGGAGTTTGTATGTTCTCCCCGTGTTTGCGTGGGTTTCCTCCCACACTCCAAAGACATACAGCGCTATGGAATTAATAACGCTATATAAATGAATAAATTATTATTATTACTGCAATGCCCTGCTCATGAGGTAAGGAATATAATTGATCAGGAGAGCTATATACTACATTTCCAAATGGAGGGATTTGCTTTTATAGTTTCCCTGCTGAATGACTACCAAACATGAGAGTCCGTTATACGCCACAAGAAAACACATCTAAATAGCGAGCTCTGTTGTTTAGTATTCATTCAGCTGGATAACTGGACTTAAAGGGGTATTCCATCTCCAAGATCCTATCCCCAATATATAGTAGGTGGAATAGCAATAATATCAGCAAATACCAATATTTGGAAATGTAGAATAGTTCTCCTGATTAGGCATGCCCTTACCTCATGAGCAGGGCATTGCAGCTTTGGTAGCAACCGTTACGACATGGACTCTGCTGCTGTGGACCCGGGGAGAGTGAGTGCAGACTCATTGCACCCACACTCCTCACATGAAGGGTCTGCACTCCTAGAAAATGGGGGATACGTTCCCTGAGTGTCTCCCCCACATATTCTAGACGGTCCATAGTCGTCGTGGGGCCCCTTTACTTTTTTTCTTACAATAAATTGGTGAAAGAGGAAATGTTTTGGGGACTGTTTTTTCAAATAAATTTCTTTTGTCGATTATTTTTTTGTTAGTACTGACAGTTTATGATGTTGGGTATCTAATAGATGCCATGACATCACAAACTGCTGGGCTTGATGTCAGGTGACCTTACAGCTAGTATCAACCCGATTTATTACCCCGTTTGCCACTGCACCAGGGCACGGGATGAGCTGGGGTGAAGCGCCAGGATTGGTGCATCTAGTGGATGCGCCACATCTGGGGTGCCTGCGGCCTGCTATTTTTAGGCTGTGAAGGCCCAATAACTATGGACCTTCCCACCCTGAGAATACCAGACCACAGCTGTCCGCTTTACCTTGGCTGGTGATCCAATTTGGGGGGGACGCTACTTTTTTTGTGTAATTATTAATATTTATAAAATAATTATAAAAAAAGAGCCTGGGGGGACCTCCACATTGGATCCCCAACCACGGTAAAGCTGCCAGCTGTGGTTTTCAGGCTATAGCTGTCTGCTTTACCCTAGCTGGCTATCAAAAATGGGGGGACCCAACGTCATTTTTTTTTCTAACTTATTTTTAAATAGAAAAAATTAATGGGCTTCCCTGTATTTTGATTGCCTACCAAGGTAACGGCAGGCAGATGGGGTTGGCAACCCATAGCTGTCTGCTTTATCTGCGCTTAGAATCAAAAATACCGCGGAGCGCTACGTCATTTTTTTTAAAGATTTATTTTTACAGCACTGTGATGTCCAGCAATCAAAATACAGGGAAGCCCATTTTGTTTTTATTTATTTAAATAAATAATTAAAAAAATATATATGGGCTCCCGCTGCATTTTTTGTATTGCTAGCTAAGGGTAATCCAAGCAGCTACTGGCTGCTAACCCCCACTGCTTGGTGTTACCTTCACTGGCAATAGAAAATCCAGGGAAGCATTTTTTATTTTTTTTGCCAAAAAACTACAAAAAAAGGACGTGAGCTTCGCCATATTTTTGTATGCTAGCCAGGTATAGCAGGCAGGTGCTGGAAGAGTTGGATACAGCGCCAGAAGATGGCGCTTCTATGAAAGTGCCATTTTCTGAGGCGGCTGCAGACTGCAATTCGCAGCAGTGGGGCCCAGAAAGCTCAGGCCAACCTGTGCTGAGGATTCCAATCCCCAGCTGCCTAGTTGTACCTGGCTGGACACAAAAATGGGGCGAAGCCTACGTCATTTGTTTTCCAATTATTTCATGAAATTCATGAAATAATAAAAAAAGGGCTTCCCTTTATTTTTGGTTCCCAGCCGGGTACAAATAGGCAACTGGGGGATGGGGGCAGCCGTACCTGCCTGCTGTACCTGGCTAGCATACAAAAATATGGCGAAGCCCACATAATTCTTTGATGTGGCAAAAAACTTCTGCATACAGTCCTGGATGGAGTATGCTGAGCCTTGTAGTTCTGCAGCTGCTGTCTGTCTGTATGGAGAAGAGCAGACAGCAGCTGCAGAACTACAAGGCTCAGCATACTCCATCCAGGACTGTATGCAGAAGTTTTTGCCCACCAAAAAAATGACGTGGGCTTTGCCATGTTTTTGTATGCTAGCCAGGTACAGCAGGCAGCCACGGGCTGCCTCCAACCCCCAGTTGCCTATTTGTACCCGGCTGGGAACCAAAAATATAGGGAAGTCCGTTTTTTTTAATTATTTCACTTATTTCATGAAATAATTAAAAAACAAATGACGTGGGCTTCGCCCCATTTGTGTGTCCAGCTGGGTACAACTAGGCAGCTGGGAATTGGAATCCGCAGCACAGGTTAGCCCGAGGTTTCTGGGCGCCTCTGCTGCGAATTGCAGTCTGCAGCCGCCACAGAAAATGGCGCTTTCATAGAAGCACCATCATCTGGCGCTGTATCCAACTCTTCCAACAGCCCTGAAGCCGGGTGGCTTGTTGGGTAATAATGAGTTAATACTAGCTTTGTCTTACTAGCTAGTATTAAGCCAGAGATTCTTAATGTCAGGCACGTTTGACCCGGCAATTAGAATAAAGGGTTAAAAAAAAGACACCACACAGAAAAAAAATACTTTAATAGAAATAAATACACAGACACATTAGAGACTCCATCTTTATTACCCCCTGTCAGCCCTCCACGATCCATGGTCTTCTGTCTTTCTCATTCAACAAATGCAGCTCTGCTCCATCACTGCTGCATGGGGGAAGACGCTGTTTCCCGTGCAGCCTTCACTCCGTGAGTGATCAGTGCTGCTGGCTGTCAGCGGTAACAGCGGTAACGCTGACAGACGCGTTACCATAGCAACGGTGCTCCCGGAGCCGCGGTTAGCGGTGATGTCACCGCTAACTGCGTTGCTGTGCCAACGGTGATCTCCGTTAATGACCGGCTGTGTCAGCCGGTCCCTAACGGAACGGGGAGTCGACCGTGTGCTAGAGCATGTCGCCGGTACACGGTGATACACAAATGTGCACCGTGTACCGGAGAGTGCAATGACAGGTCCTACATGACGCGTCATAGTCATGTGACCAGTCTGTAGCCAATGAGATAATAGCCACGTGACTGGTCACATGGCTATTTTGACGTCACGAAAGGTCCTGCATCACTGCTGGCAGTGCTGGCCACCGGGAGGATTCAGCGATCATCGGATGGAATAGCGGCAGGAGACAGAGTGCAGGAGGGATCGCGGGGACCGGTAAGTGTTATGGCAAGGTTTATTAACTGTATGTGTACATTTATAATGCGTTTTTATGTGTTTGTGATTGCCTCTCATTATATCCTATTGGTTCGAGTTCGGTTCGTCGAACGTTCGCCGAACTGAACTCGAACGAGACCTCCATTCAACGAACCGAACTCGAGCCGAACCACGGCCGGTTCGCTCATCTCTAGTTAAGAGAATAATTTTGTTTTAATATCTTGGTAATAAAATAAAGGATTTTATTGAATTACATGTTGCTTTGTGGTCACAATTATTGGATATATCGTGTTTAGTGACACAATTTAAATAAGAGGTGTTTCTATTCATCTCTGTTTTTTTAAGTTGGTGTTCAGTTCGAAAACTGAACCTCGGGTTCGCTCATCTTTAGTCTCCACTCACTTGTATTGCACTCACTGTTACATATTTCCATCAATTATTGAATGTTCTCAGTGAGAGGAACAAAATTATAATCTTGTGATACCTTTTAATGGCTAACTAAAATAAAATAAAGGGATGTTACAAACACGGTACCAAAAAATATTTCCATCACTAACAACAACAATAACACAATCAGTAAGAGTGGGAAGATGAACCGCTTAGCATAAGACACCAACAACGTTTGCAATCACATAAACCAATTAAGGCCATGTGCGCACATTGCGTTCAGTACCTTGCAGAAATGAACGCATCCTCTGGCAGAATTTGTCATTGTCAAATTTGGTTTTGACCACATAAACGTAGGAAATACGCAAGCATTGTTATAGCGTTTTTGCCATGTTTTGACCGTGTTTTACATGCATTTTCAGTGCTTAAATTGAGATGCGTTTTCAATACAAATACACAACTAAATAAAGTTTGAACATTCAAACAGTAGGAAAAAATTGAAAAAAGAAATAAATAATAACCTTTAAATCATACACTATAATGATAATTTACCGAAAATGATTAATGAGATTTAATAATTTTGTTCAAAATAAAGTAAAAGTATTGTTTCACTTTTAAAGTCGGAATGGATGTGAGGGCAAATGAAAACCTCTTGACCTCACTATAATGCCAAAAACTCATGCTTTGATTTTGATAAAAAGCATGCGTTTAGCATCAAAAAAGCATGTAAAACGCTAGAAATTTCCTTTAGGATACGTTTAGATAATTCTCATTGACTTCTATGTTAACAAAATGGAGCCAAAATGGTAAAAACAATTGACATGTTGCTTCTTCAAACGCAGAGATTTTGACAAATTTTTGACACCAAAAATGCTGCGTTTTAAAAGCATCGTGCGCACAAGAAAGCCGTATTTTCCAAAGACTTTGCCTGGAAATCAAAACGCATGCAATTTTGCATTAAAACGCTGCAGCTCAAAATGCTGCGGAAACGCATGAAAAAACGCAACGTGCGCACATGGCCTAAATCTTTATTGGATAGATAAACATGTTAAAATACAAAAAATACAAAAGAATGTCTCCAAAAACAGATCCCCTCAAAGGGTAGATATTATATTGGGAACACCTAGCCAGAAGACTCCCCGTATAGTATAAATAATGACTACAGCCGGACTAGCCAATAATAACCATATGGTCAATTATGTAATTAATAGAGATGAGCCACCCCTCTAGAGTTCGAGTCCGGTTCGGTTCGTCGAACGGTGCCCCGTTCGACAAACCGTTCCACGAACTGTTTGACGAACCTCTCGAACCCCATTGAAAACAATGGGAGGCAATCACAAACACATAAAAACACATTATAAATGTACACATACAGTTAAAAACATTGCCATAATACTTACCTTTCCCCGCGATTCGTCCTGCACTCTGCTTTTCCATCAGATAATCGCTGCGTCCTCCCGGTAACCAGCAGTGATGACAGGACCTATTATGACGTCAAAATAGCATGTGACCAGTCACGTGTCTATTATCTCATTGGCTACAGACTAGTCACATGGCTTTGACGTCATGCTAGGTCCTGTCATTGCATCTCTCCAGTACACAGTGCAGGTTTGTGTATCGCCGTGTACTGGCGACATGCTCTGGCACACGGTCGACTCCCCGTTCTGGCTCCCCGTTCCGTTGTTGACCGGCTGACATAGCCGGTCAATAACGGAGATCACCGTTGCCATAGCAACACGCCTGTTAGCGGCGACATCACATCTGCCTGGCGTTACCTTGGCTGGAAATCAAAATACAGGGAAGCCCATTAATTTTTTTTATTTAAAAATATAGTTAAAAAAAAAATGACGTTGGGTCCCCCCATTTTTGATAGCCAGCTAGGGTAAAGCAAACGGCTGTAGCCTGAAAACCACAGCTGGCAGCTTTACCGTGGTTGGGGATCCAATGTGGAGGTCACCCCAGGCTCTTTTTTTATAATTATTTTATAAATATTAATAATTACAAAAAAAAAGTAGGGTCCCCTCCAAATTGGATCACCAGCCAAGGTAAAGCGGACAGCTGTAGTCTGGTATTCTCAGGGTGGGAAGGTCCATAGTTATTGGCTCTTCACAGCCTAAAAATAGCAGGCTGCAGGCGCCCCAGAAGTGTTGCATCCACTAGATGCGCCAGTCCTGGCGCTTCACCCCAGCTCATCCCGTGCCCTGGTGCAGTGGCAAACAGCGTAATAAATGGGGTTAATACTAGCTGTAAGTTCACCTGACATCAAGCCCAGCAGTTTGCGATGTCATGGCGTCTATCAGATACCCGACATCACAAACTGTCAGTACTACCAAAAAAAATAGACAAAAAAAATGTATTTGAAATAACACTCCCCAAAACATTCCCTCTTTCACCAATTTATTGTAAGGAAAAACAATAAGGGGGTCTCACGATGACTCTGGACGTCTAGAATATGGGGGGACACGCTCAGGGAACGTATCCCCCATTTTCTAGGAGTGTAGACCCTCCATGGGAGGAGTGTGGGTGCAATGAATCTGCACCCACTCTCCCCGGGTCCACAGCAGCAGAGTCCATGTCGTAACTGTTGCTACCAAAGCTGCAATGCCCTGCTCATGAGGTAAGAGCATGCCTAATCAGGAGAACTATTCTACATTTTCAAATATTTGTATTTGCTGATATTATTGCTATTCCACCTACTATATATTGGGGATAGGATCTTGGAGATGGAATACCCCTTTTAGTCCAGTTATCCAGCTGAATGAATACTAAACAACAGAGCTCGCTATTTAGACATGTTTTCTTGTGGCGTATAACGGACTCTCATGTTTGGTAGTCGTTCAGCAGGGCAACTATAAAATCAAATACCTCCATTTGGAAATGTAGTATAGCTCTCCTGATCAACTATGTTCCTTACCTCATGAGCAGGGCATTGCAGTAGCTTACAGATGCATGTGTGCATGCGGCAGCATCTATTGTGAAGGAGGGGGCCGCCGGGGATCAACGCTGTACAGGTACCGTGGGACATCGGGAACTCCGGTGGGGTTATAGGGGGTGACCTGGCAGGGCCTGGGGAATAGTTTTCTGTCGCATGTGTCATGGCACATGCGACAGAAATCAGAGGAGTAGGGTAAATGCGGCCAGTGCACTGCTGTGAGCGTGGCCATCTTGGATTTCCAGGAGGGGGCACTTTGGTGACATCGGGGGACCGGAGGGGACCGGGGAGGAGATTTATCTCCCATCTGACATGTTTGTTCATGCCAGATGGGAGATATGTAATTTTTTACCGGCGCTGTCATTTACTTTAACGTGATCATTGGTATACGGTGTATGCCTGTGATCACGTGAGCGGGGACCGGAAAAAACGGCCTGAATCATGATCTCCAGGGTCTCAGCTACCCCTGAAACCCCGGAGATTTTCTGACTCTGGGGGGCGCTATTCACTTATTTCTGCCTGCTGTTTATAAACGGCAGATCAGAATAAGGCTACATTCACATGACCGATCCGTTTTTGCGGTGCGCAAAAAAACGGTCCATTTTTTTTCACGGGTGCATCCGTGTGGCATCCGTTTTCGTTCCGTATACGGTCCGTATGTCATCTGTTTGTCATCCGTGTGCCTTCCTTTTTTTGCGTACTGCAAAAAAACTGAAGGAGGGAAAATACATAAATTTACCCATGATCCATAGGTTCAACCTACATGAGGCGGTCACATGTTCACTCCAGTGCCATTTTCTACTGTTTTTCACAGTGTAGAGCGCTCTGGTGATTTTCCTCTGCTTGTACACTTCATATCAGTCTTTTCTGTCATTATCATGGCAGAAAGACACATTATGTCCCACTCTCCTGCATTTTGTAATTTTGCACCCTTTGGTGCCTTTCATGTGGCACTAAGGGGTGCTTAGCCTTGTATTTAGCCAAAAAAATAAATACATTTAAAAAAAATATCGTAAGGGTCCCTCTATTTTTGATAGCTAGCTAGGGTAAAGCAGACGGCTGCAGCCTGCAGACCACAGCTGGCAGCTTCACCTTGGCTGGTAATCCAGAACTGAGGGCACTCCACGCTGTTATTTTAAATTAAATAAATAATTTAAAAAAAACAAACACATGGGGGTCCCCCCAAAATTGGATTACCAGCCAAGGTAAAGCGGACAGCTGGGGTCTGATATTTTCAGACTAGGGAGGTCCATGGTTATTGGACTCTCCCCAGCCTAAAAATAGCAGGCCACAGCCGCCCCAGAAGTGGCGCATCCATTAAATGCACCAATCCTGGTGCTTCGCCCCAGCTCATCCCGTACCCTGGTGTGGTGGCAAACGGGGTAATATATGGGGTTAATACCAGATGTGTAATGTCACCTGGCATCAAGCCCTGGGGGTCGTGAGGTCAGGTTTCTATCAGATACCTGACATCACCAACCCAGTCAGTAATAAAAAAAAAAATAGACGACAAACACTCCCCAAAACATTTCCTCTTTCAATAATTTATTATAAAGAAAACAAATCCAGGTCTGCTGTAATCGAAGGGGTCCCCATGATGATCCATACCATAGTCACTGTCCCAGTCAATGAAGAACAGAATGTTTCCCATTGGCTGGGAGAGCAATGCAGTGACCTGAGCTAACATCCATAGGTCAGCCCAGGTCACTGCAGGGGATGACGAGCGTTGCTGTCAGGAGGATAGCGAGGTACATTACCTGCGGTGACGATCTCCTGCATTGCTGACAGCAGAGCTGTCACTGACTTCAATGACCGCCGCCTTCACAGCCAAGTATCACGGGACCCTGTGACGTCACCGCTAGTCACAGTCTCGGGTTGGCAGCGAGAGGAGGAGATGTGACAAGCGGCGGCCATGGAGGACAGTGACAGCGCTGAGGTCGGGAGGGTGGGACTTCATCACCGCAGGTAAGCCGAGCAGGGAAATGTGTGCGGAGTGCGAGGTGGGTGGAGCCAAGCGGAGGAATGTGTGCGGAGTGCGAGGTGGGTGGAGCCAAGCAGGGCCATGTGTGCGGAGTGCAAGGTGGGTGGAGCCTAGTGGGGCAATATGTGCGGAGTGTGAGGTGGGTGGAGCCAAACCGGGTAATGTGTGCGGAGTGCGAGGTGGGTGGAGCCAGATGGGGCAATGTGTGTGGAGTATGAGGTGGGTGGAGCTAAGCGGGGTAATGTGTGCGGAGTGCGAGGTGGGTGGAGCTGAGCGGGGCCATGTGTGTGGAGTGCAAGGTAGGTGGAGCCTATTGGGGCCATGTGTGCAGGCAGCAGAGTGCGAAGTGGGTGGAGCCTAGCGGGGCCATGTGTGCAGGCGGCGGAGTGCGAGGTGAGTGGAGCCTAGCCGGACCATGTGGCGCTGAGGACATCAGTGCCGGGGACTGCATGGCTGGGGACAGGTGAGTGTGAGTGTGTGTGTGTGTATGTACATGCCGAGTGCAGGAGGGGGCGGAGCCGAGCGAGGAAGTGTAGGCTCCCTGAACACGTAACCAGGGTAAATATCAGGTTACCAAGCAAAGCGCTTTGCTTGAATACCCGATATTTACATTGGTTACCAGCTTACCGCAGGCTGCCAGCGATGGCTCCCTGCACAATGTAGCTGTAAAAAGCCCTGCTTTTGGTGATCGAACCGTTCTCGAACGTAACTTGAACTGTCGAGCTTTTAGCAAAAAGCTCGAGTTTGAGTTCGATCTCGAGCACCCCCCAAAATCACTCGAACATGAAATTGGCGAACCTCGAACCTCGAACATCGCTCATCTCTAGTAATTAATACATAAAAAACATATTTGGCAAAGTCACAAGTAAAAACACAAGTGTGTTAAGAGATGTCCAATAGAATTCACATTATGAACACACAGCTGTGCAAATGAAGGTCCTATGGTAACACGCAATATACACATAAGGGTGTCAGCAGGAGACAGGTAATGGCGTCCCACACACCCAACGCACGCTTCGCATTAGCAATGCTTCTTCATTTAAAAGTACAACTCGTCCCACAAAAAAACAAGCCTTTATCCTTTATATAGCAAGATTGACAGAAAATAAAAAAAGGTTATGGCTCTTGGATAATGGGGACCAAAAAAATAAATAAAAACAGAAAATCGGCTGGGGTTCAAGGAGTTAAACAATATTTTTAAAAAAAGAGGGTATTCAGAGAAAATTCTTGAATAAGCCCTTAAAAACTGATTATCCAGACCCGGAAAATTTTACTTAAGAATAATTAATCTCAAAAAAGTCCCAAGAATAATCCCACAAGATTATTTTCACTTTCAAATTTGGTCCAATGGATCATGTGATATACTCTGCTTGGTTTAGAAACTGGCATACAGTAGAGAGCAACTGTGATCTTAGAAAAGTGATAGCATCTAAATCCATGATAACCTACCCTAAATGTAATAATTTAATAGATTTCTTGGTCAGAAATCAGCTACATAAAGAAAAAAATTGGCTCAATTGTGTTTGGCAATTTTAAAGGGAACCAATCACCAGTATTTTCGTATATAATATAAAGCCAGTGCTATACTGGCACTATCAGGCTGATTCTCTACATACCTGTAGTGGTCAGCTCAAATGTATACGTTTTGAAATCCAAAAAAGTAAAGTTTATAAAATTAGCTGCTTGTTGAGTGGCAGTTGCAATGGAGAAGATAATATATTCATAGTTATCCCCTCCCCCTGTTAGAATTAGCATAAGTATTATACAAACGATTCACTTTGTCTCTTGCAGGACCTGTGTGACGTCACACCCGTGTGACCAGAAGGGGCGGGGCCTCAGCCAACAAAGCTGGATACTAGGTTACATGGGTATGATCTCACACAATCCTGGTGATTGGTTCCCTTTAAATGTAAGATTGCTCTTTCTGTATATTTCACAGAATTGAAAATCCGATCGCCGTAGGTGCCAATCTACATTTTGTTGATCAGTTTATCTCTTGCAAAGCAAAATACGTGGTGTATGTAGTTTTTTGCCCTTTTGACAAATGCTACATAGGAAAAACATATAGACCTATTCACATTAGATTCAAGGAACATTTTAAATCAATTTGATCTTGCAAAGGGTCACCACATTTAATAAACCACTTGAGAGAAATACCTGTTGGCAACCTGGAGCTATTATCTTTCGCAGCATTAGTTAGTTTGAAGCTACCCTTGTGAGGTGGCATATGCTTAAATCCTTCCTGAGAGTGGAAGCAAAATTAATTATTAAAGGGAACCAAACATCAGGATTTTCGTGTATAAGGTGCAGCCAGTGCAGTACTGGCACTATCAGACACATTGTGTACATACCATTAGTGGGCAGCTCGGATGTGTAGGCTGTGAAATCCAAGTTTATAAAGTTTAAAAATTCATCATCTTTTTGATTGACGTGTGCACCTCGCTGCTAATGTCCGGGTGGGTTATGCACGTGTATCCCCCCCCACCGCCTGTTCCTCCCTCTCTCTGGCTGTATGTAAATTTGTTATCTTCTGTCACACGGCGTCGGAGTTAGCGCCTGCGCATAGCGCTCATCTCCGGCGCCATGTTTCTGAAGCCCACAGTATTATTGTGCATGAGAGGGCGGCGCATGCGCCCTCGCTTCTTCAGATCTGCTGTGACCGCGGGAGCGTGCACGGTGTCACAACAGGACTGGAGAACAGCTGATCTTACCCCGATTAGCTGCAGCAGACATCTGCTACTATATCGTCTGCTGCAGCTAATCGATAAGATCAGCTGTTCTCCAGTCCTGTTGTGACAGCGTGCATCCTGCCACAGCAGATCTGAAGAAGCAAGGGCGCATGCGCCACCCTCTCATACACAATAATACTGTGGGCTTCAGAAACATGGTGCCGGAGATGAGCGCTTTGCGCAGGCGCTAACTCCGACGCCGTGTAACAGAAGATTAGAAATTTACATATAGCCAGAGGGAGGGAGGAACAGGTGGCGGGGGGGCGGGAATCCACGTGCATAACCCGCCCGGACATTAGCAGCAAGGTGCACACGTCAATAAAAAAGATGATGAATTTTCAAACTTTATAAACTTGGATTTCACAGCCTACACATCCGAGCTTCCCACTAATGGTATGTACACAATGTGCCTGATAGTGCCAGTACTGCACTGGCTGCACCTTATACACGAAAATCCTGATGTTTGGTTCTGTTACGAACCGGCGCCGCCATAGCCGCAAGCAGCCTGCTGCAGTTCCTGTTGCGCCCAGGCGCCGGCTGCCGTTCTTGGCCGTGCCTCGGGTCATCTAGTTGGCTGTTCCTTCCACCACGTCTAAGTGTGGAGAGGCGGCTAGTGCGCATGCGTGCGCCGATTTACCCCAGCCAGAGTTTAAGCCCGGTGTTTTGCCTAGTGAGCATGCTCAGCCTGATTGTGTTATGTCTGAGACTAAGTCCTCAGTTCAGGCTACTGAGCATGCTCCCACAATTAACCCTAACAGCCTCTTTGCACAGGTACTTGGACTTTGTGCTGTGTCTAAGTTCTGGGATGTGCCTACTGAGCATGCTCGAACTGATAGTCTGCTTTCTGAGCCTGTTGCTCAGGCTACTGGGCATGCTCAGGCACTTAGTGCATCAGAGGCTAGGTCCGGTAAGGACCTCACTGAGCATGTCCGTGAGGTGGCAGGCCCTGATAGGGCAGAGGGTGTCAGGTGTCCTGATGACGTGGCAACTCCGGACTGGCTCGCAGAGGCCCGCCCCTATGATCTGGCACCTCAGTATTGGTCGTCAGACGATGACTGGTGAAGTGCTTGGGGCGTGGCTGCCATGAGGTCATCAATGACGTGGCGGTTCCGGATAGGTCGCATGTGACGTCACTGATGACACGGCACTCTGCTATTGGACCTTGGTGGTTCCACCCTGGGTTTGGGGCGGACCCAGGTTATAAAAGGGGCTGGAGACAACATGGAGGTGCGCAGTCTTCACTTTTGCTCAGTCAGAGCACACCTCCATGTTAGAGCCTCATTGCGGCATAAGCCTATGTTGGGAAGCGGTAGGTAGGGTTAGGCGAACGGTGCCTGTCACGCCAAGATTCGTGGCTCGGCACATCAGGGTCAGGCGCCGTGCTTCCCTCCTGCCGTTCCAGTCTTGCTATAGCAGCCCAGTGGCGTTAACTGGGCTGCGGCTGCTGTGCTTCCTGTCTGATTGTGCCTCCTACGCACACGGACAACGCACCTGCTGCGCCACCTGTCCGATTGTGCCCCCTACGCACACGGACAACGCACCTGCTGCGCCACCTGTCCGGTTGTGCCCCCTACGCGCACGGACAGCGTGCCCCAGGACCCCTGTGGAGTTAACAGGGTGTTCCTTATCCTCCTCGGCTTCCCGGTCAATGCTACTGGTGTACCCATCTGGCCTGACGTGTCCTACACACACGTGGCCAGTCGAGAGGTGGCCAGAAACGCTAATCGGAGGACCGCTCGGCCTGACGTGTCCTACACACGTGGCCGACAGGGCGCTTTCGTGGCGGTCTTCCGGTCAACGCTACCTGGTTACCACCCGGCCTGATGTGTTTCCTGCACACGTGGTTGGTGTAGCGCTAGGTGCACCAAAACGCTAATCGGGTTGTCGTCCGGTCTGACGTGTCCCAACACACGTGACCGGTTCCCAGAGTTCCTGGGTTATCTCAGAGCCATCCAGCTCTATAGTCTCCGCCTAACCCTCAGGTACCAGCAGCTCCTTTGTCATCTGGAGCACGGTGGGCCCCGACTGGCGATTAGGATATATACCCCCTGGTCCTAATCTGCCGGTCCCCCCATAACAGTAAGACTGCGCCAGGGTCTGGCTGGCATGGCGGAGATGGAGCAGCTACGTTAGTTCATACTGCAGCTTGATGCCAGAGTGAGGTCTCTGGAGAAGTCTGCTCTTGCTGCTGATATGGATGATGTGGTGGCTCAAGCGGCTGCAATGGTGTCCGTCACCAAGCCTACTCCAACCCTCCCTCACCTCTCGCTGCCCAACAAGTTAACGGGGAACAGCAAGGCATGTAGGGGATTTGTGAACCAGTGCTCAGTCCACCTAGAGCTGTTGGCTGCACGGTTTTCTACAGAGAGGTCGAAGGTGGGGTTTATCATCTCCTTGCTCTCTGATAGAGCACTGGAGTGGGCTACACCATTGTGGGAGAGGAATGACCCCGTAGTACAGGACTCTAAGGAGTTTTTGGAGTCCTTGCGACAAGTGTTCCTGGGGCCTCAGGTCACTCATGACTCGGCCCTACAGCTACTGACTTTGGAGCAGGGGCGTACCTCCTCAAGTCAATATGCTGTGAGTTTCAGGACACTTGCTGCAGAACTGGGGTGGTCAGAGAGGACTCTCATTCCACTGTTCTGGAGGGGATTAGCCTCGCACGTGAAGGATGCATTAGCGTCGCGTGAGGTACCAACTACCCTTGAGGGCGTCATGACTCTGGCTACCCGCATTGACCTGCGGACCTCCGAACGTCAGCTGGAGCGCAGATCAGAGGGTCGTTCAGCCACTGTAGTGGTCTGTCCTACTGCACCTCCCTTAGAGGACATCTCTGTCCCTATGGACATCGCTAGGGTTGGTGTTGCTAGGTCTTCGAGTCGCAAGGGCATTTCCTGTTTCGCTTGTGGGCAGTATGGTCATTATGCCAACCGTTGCCCAAAGCGTCAGGGTAAGCGACCGCGATTGGTGACCATAGCTGAAGGTAGACTGGACTCTGCGTCATCTATTAGGGTGACGTTTCCCGCGTCCATTTCCTTTAAGGGGTCAACATGGTCCACAAGGGCAAGTGTGGACACAGGTGCTGGGGATAGTTTCATCTCCTCCTCTTTTGCCCGGTGGCATGCCATCCCACTGGTGCAAATGCCAAGGCCAGTGAGAGTCCGTGTATTGGATGGGTCCTTGTTGCCCAAGGTAATTCACCAGCGGACAGTGCCCATTACCCTTGCCATGTCATCTGGGCATAGGGAGACCATTTCATTTCTGGTTCTCCCTAAGGGTGCAGATGATATTCTGCTGGGTATTCCTTGGATGAAGCAACATTCCCCACATATCGACTGGTCGTCTGGGGTGATTACACGGTGGAGCGAGTCTTGTAGCTCCCACTGCATGTCTCCATCTTCCGCCCGTCGCTCAGTGGTATCTGTGGCGACTATAGACCATTCGAGTGGGAGGGCCGCTAGAGGGGGGGTACTGTTACGAACCGGTGCCGCCATAGCCGCAAGCAGCCTGCTGCGGTTCCTGTTGCGTCCAGGCGCCGGCTGCCGTTCTTGGACGTGCATCGGGTCATCCAGTTGGCTGTTCCTTCCACCACGTCTAAGTGTGGAGAGGCGGCTAGTGCGCATGCGTGCGCCGATTTACCCCAGCCAGAGTTTAAGCCCGGTGTTTTGCCTAGTGAGCATGCTCAGCCTGATTGTGTTATGTCTGAGACTAAGTCCTCAGTTCAGGCTACTGAGCATGCTCCCACAATTAACCCTAACAGCCTCTTTGCACAGGTACTTGGACTTTGTGCTGTGTCTAAGTTCTGGGATGTGCCTACTGAGCATGCTCAAACTGATAGTCTGCTTTCTGAGCCTGTTGCTCAGGCTACTGGGCATGCTCAGGCACTTAGTGCATCAGAGGCTAGGTCCGGTAAGGACCTCACTGAGCATGTCCGTGTGGTGGCAGGCCCTGATAGGGCAGAGGGTGTCAGGTGTCCTGATGACGTGGCAACTCCGGACTGGCTCGCAGAGGCCCGCCCCTATGATCTGGCACCTCAGTATTGGTCGTCAGACGATGACTGGTGAAGTGCTTGGGGCGTGGCTGCCATGAGGTCATCAATGACGTGGCGGTTCCGGATAGGTCGCATCTGACGTCACTGATGACACGGCACTCTGCTATTGGACCTTGGTGGTTCCACCCTGGGTTTGGGGCAGACCCAGGTTAGAAAGGGGCTGGAGACAACATGGAGGTGCGCAGTCTTCACTTTTGCTCAGTCAGAGCACACCTCCATGTTAGAGCCTCATTGCAGCATAAGCCTATGTTGGGAAGCGGTAGGTAGGGTTAGGCGAACAGTGCCTGTCACGCCAAGATTCGTGGCTCGGCACATCAGGGTCAGGCGCCGTGCTTCCCTCCTGCCGTTCCAGTCTTGCTATAGCAGCCCAGTGGCGTTAACTGGGCTGCGGCTGCTGTGCTTCCTGTCCGATTGTGCCTCCTACGCACACGGACAATGCACCTGCTGCGCCACCTGTCCGATTGTGCCCCCTACGCACACGGACAACGCACCTGCTGCGCCACCTGTCCGGTTGTGCCCCCTACGCGCACGGACAGCGTGCCCCAGGACCCCTGTGGAGTTAACAGGGTGTTCCTTATCCTCCTTGGCTTCCCGGTCAACGCTACTGGTGTACCCATCTGGCCTGACGTGTCCTACACACGTGGCCAACAGGGCGCTTTCGTGGCGGTCTTCCGGTCAACGCTACCTGGTTACCACCCAGCCTGACGTGTTTCCTGCACACGTGGTTGGTGTAGCGCTAGGTGCACCAAAACGCTAATCGGGTTGTCGTCCGGTCTGACGTGTCCCAACACACGTGACCGCTTCCCAGAGTTCCTGGGTTATCTCAGAGCCATCCAGCTCTATAGTCTCCGCCTAACCCTCAGGTGCCAGCAGCTCCTTTGTCATCTGGAGCACGGTGGGCCCCGACTGGCGATTAGGATATATACCCCCTGGTCCTAATCTGCCGGTCCCCCCGTAACAGGTTCCCTTTAAATATAGAGCACAAGGAGGACTTGGTCTTAATATAAAAAATGATCTCGATGTGTTTTTATGATAGGTTTGTCAATGTTATTGTATGTTCACTTTGCTGTCTGATTATTGATTGTTTTGATGGGAACAGGTGATCCACTCCAAAAGGAAGTGGAATTCCGATTAAGGATCCAATGATACTAGGCGTAAAACGGCCGTCGTCTGCTCTAAGCACGCACCTTCCTGCACACCCACATGGCAAGTTGCAATATTAAATAATAATGAAGAAACGTTTTTACACTTTGGAGAGTGCCCCTTTTTTTATGGACATTGTATCAACATTTGGATCTCATAGAGGGTACACCACGATTATGTAGTTTTTTTACTGTTGTCATTCCTGGCTCTCATGGCATTATACAGGAAGATCAAAACATGAGAAACTCGAGTCAGTATTTATTGATTAATATTAATACAAAAAAAAACGTTTTTTACTAAAATTACCCTTCTTCGCACTGCATATAAAATTTATGATTATCAATATTTATATATAAAAAGAAAAGATTAAATTACAATTTTCTACCCTGTAATGGACCTAACGGATTAGCCTTTTTTTCGATTGGGATCTGATTACTATGATACTAAGCACAATATTTTAGTGAAAAACGTTTTTTTATGTATTAATATCAATCAATAAATATGTGTATTTTGATACTGACTCGAGTTTCTCATGTTTTGAAATTGTTGTTGGAGTCATAGGGTATCTTTAGTATGGGTTATTTGAACTTTTGTATCTTTTTATGCAGGAAGAGTTTAAGTTTCTAGTGTGGTTCCATTTCTCCTGTTTGTTGCATATCTTTGGTGGCAGTAATCAGGCCTGAGTTTGGCTAGGGAAATTAATCTCAGCTTCCCAAAGATGTGATAAACTACAGTTAATTTATGTTTTAAGTGGTGGGGGACAATCTTTTTTCAAACAGGGCCTGCAGGTTTGGATTTCTTTTTCCCTTAGTAATAAAGACCTTAATTTATAAACAACAATTTGAGTTTAGTTGTGTTATCTTTGTCTAGTATTTAACTTTGTTTGCTAATGTGAATCATTTAAATGTAACAGACATGTAAAAGAATAAGAAATCAGGAAGGGGGCAAACACTTTTTCACACCACTGTAGGATCAGCCATTCATTGGGTGATTGGATTGTTTATGGTGGAACAAAAATCAATGCACTCTGCAGCAAACTTCAGATGTTCTGCTGATAACTTGATACCTTATGGGGACAGATTGAACTACCAGTGATTTTTCTGTGCCCACCAGACTTCCTCATTCTGTGTAAATAGGCCAGAAACAAGCACTGAAGGACATACTGTTGTTAATTGGGCTCATTTAGCAGCCTGCACTCAGTTTATGTAGCTGCAACCTAAATGGTTGAGTGTAATGGAGTAATATGGAAGCATTTAGCTTTCTACTTTAAACTTTACCCAGGGCCCTATTTTGTATAAAGTCAATCCTGAAAATTAAGCAGGGACCCCAAGACAATATTTTTCATTATGTATTAAGTTAAACAAGATTAAATGTTGTTTAACTTAAGAAATAAATGTTAAAAAATGGCATGGTCATTTTTGATAACCAGCCAAGGTAAGACAGAGAGCTGTGGACTGGTATTATTAGGCTAGGAAGGTCCATGGTTATTGGGCCCTTTCTAGCCTAAAAATAGCAGCCCGCAGACATCTAGGAATTGGCACTTAACATTACATACAAAAATACTGGCGTTTCACCCTGGCTCTTTCCGATTACGTTTGTGCAGTGGCAATCGGGGAAAGATTGATGGAAGATTGATGTCAACTGTGAATTGTCAGCAGACATCAAGTTCAGAGCTCAGAAAATCACCATCAATTACTAACCTAGTAAGTTTAAAAATAAAAATAACAGAAAAAACTCACACAAATTAAAAAATAGTTTATTTGAATTAAGAGTTCCCCAACACTAATCTTTGTTCACCAATTTATTTGAAAAAACAAAAAAAAGTAAAGATCCTATGTAATCCTTTGTTTAGTGGTCGTCACACAACATCCCCCGAATCACTATTCCAACCTTTTTAGCCTCATTCAGAGAACGAGGCTCCATAGGCCACTTCATACGTCAGTATTACAGTTCATGAGAAATTCTGGGTCTAGTGCTGAGTGGCAATGAACTCTAAAGTCACTCCCGGTCAGTACCAGACCCTGAGTTTCTCAATAGTTTACAAAGTCATTTCACTTATGGGGGGTTTCTGATGTTTTGGTACCTCAGGTGCTCTGCAATGCGACCTTTTGCCTGCAATCTATTTCAGCCATATTTGCTTTACAAGATTCAAATATTGCACCTTCAGTTCTCAGCTCTCCTGTTTGTCTAAGTAAAACTTTTTGACTACATGTGGTATATCACGGCACTCATAGGAAAGTGGTTAACAAACTGAGGGATCCACTTTTTGGTGTTACCTCTCGTAAAAGTGCAAAATGTGGTGATAAAGCAACATTTTTCTGATTACTTAATATTCTCAAATTTTGTGAAGTACCTGTGGGTTCAAAATACACACCATACCCATGGAAAAAATCCTTGAGAGGTTTACTTTTTAAAATGTGATCACTTGTGGGGGGTTTCTGTTGTTTAAGTACCTTTGGCACCTCTGCAAATGTGAAATGGTGACCGTAATGTATTTCAGCCAAATTTGTGTTCCAAAATTCAAATATTGCTCTATCCTTTTCAAGCCCTCCCATTTGTCCAAACAGAGATTTTTTTAGCACATATGGGTAGAAGTGCACTCAGAAAAATTTGGATATCAAGTGTTGACATACATTTTGTTGTGCACATTCTTGTAAAAGTGAATAATTTGTGTCTAAAGCAACATTTTTAGGTAAAATGTAAATTTATTTTATTTTTCATTCCACTTTGCTTTAATTCCTGTGAAGCACCGGAAGGGTTAATAAACTTATTGAATATGGTTCTAAACACTCTGAAAGGTGCAGTTTTTAGAATGGTATCACTTTTTGGTATTTTCTGTCACCTAGGCCTCTCAAAGTCACTTTAAATGGGATGTGGTCCCTAAAAATATAGTTTTGTAAATGTTGCATGCATTGTTCATACATTTGAACCCTTCTAATTTACTACTACTGTAAAGTAGACATGTGTTATATGTTTTAGTAACTATTTTGTGTGACATAGTTGTCTATTTTAAGGAAAGAAAAATTGTTTGAAAATTGCAAAATTTTAAATATTTTGGCTAAGCTTCCAATTTTTTCACAAATAAATGCAAAAAATATAATCCTTAAATTACCACTTACATAAAGCAAAATATGGCACAATATAACACTCAGAATCACTGGGATTCATTGAAGTGTTCTAGAGTTATTACCACATAAAGTGACACTGGTCAGATTTCTACAATTTGGCCTGATCATTAAGGTCAAAATTGGCTCCATCACTAAGGTGTTGAGGAAGGCATTTTTATTGATCCACAAATACAACACATCATTTATGATAAATACTAACGACCTGCTGGTGGGGCCTGACAAAATCGATTGGAAATCATTTAAGGATATTTTCGAGAATTTCCTTGTCAACTATCGATTGCTTGACAACTTTCTTGAAGATTAAAAAGTGATGAAGAGAAGAAATGAGCGAATCCAAAGTTCAGTTCTCAAACCAAACACCAACTTAAAAAAACAGGGTTTGGATTCAGAGTTCAGATTCATTATGTGGGAATTTTGTTTGCTAGTGCAACACTGTGCTCAATTTTGAACAGCGCCGACCGGGCGTAACAGCATGATCATATGTAGTGTGTAACAAACAAAAAAATGGAAAAAGCCCACCCACCATCCCCTGGAAGTGATCTGCTTAAGGCTGGCTGTATGTGGGCAGAGACTCAAACTGCTGATCAGTGTTTTCAAAACTCCTCTGGCCAAATTTGGACACATGGAGGTTTGGCTAGTTTGCTGCCAGTGAACCGAACTTCCAAAGGTTCGCTTCATTTCCTGCATTCACATTTGCATTTATTCCCTGAAAATCTTCGTCCAAGCAGTGAGAAATGTGGTGAACGGTTTCACCAAACTATTGCCACAATGGAAATGTGTTATCAAGGCTACTGGAATCCTACAATTCTAGCTGACCATTGCTGGACACTAATACGGGATGCACCAGATCTTGAGTCTAAATGAAAATCAACAGCAAAAGGCTTTTGGTTTAGTTGAACTAATGCTGCTGGTAATATTTAAAGACTTCATAATCAGTAAAGCAATAGCTCATGTTTCTAAAAATGTACAGACTGTCAGAAATTATACTTCTGCTTTGCTTAAAGGGGTTAATCATAATCACCTCAAATTTTCAAGAAAGCAAAACTTTCGGAAAAAAAATGGTTGTCCAGCGATACAGGAAACATGTTTCCACTGTGCTTAAATTTAAAGAAACATCAAATTATTATTGAAAGAACAATCATGTTTCTTTAAATCATTAAAATAAATCTCTTTAATTGCATTTATCGGTGTCACTCCTCCTGCCTTAATTCACAGATTCATTAAATTAATTTGGTTTTCTATTGCTTAATTTTGTCTGAAAATCTTCTGCTAATATTTTCAAATGTCGTTGCATAAAATAAAATATGGAGGTGGCGTTTTGTGGGTTAAATGTATTTTATTTCAAACACTTCTTTATTTCTCTCTGTAAGAATGTTTTCTGTCTACTGAAATATTTTCTGTCTGTTTCAAAACTATAACCCATGGGGGCCCCCTCTGTATTATTTCTGCCAGTAACAGTCGCTTCAGGAACTAATTGTTCTCCGAGTCATCCCTTAATATTTGTCTATCAAAGGAATCTGCCTTGCTGATTTTTTGCTAATTATCTAAGTTTATGGAATAGCTAATTAATATTATCATCTAGTTCTGAAAACTGGAAACTTAAAATTGTTTTTTCTTTATAAACCCTAAAACTCTCTAGGCTACTAATGGTTAGGGCTCTGCTTTTGGTATAGACACTATTCTAATTCATGTCTTGTGTTTATTTTTTCCATTATACAACATTTTGGATAATATATTCTGCTTGTTTTACTTATTTGAATATGTTTCCCCTCCAATCACTAGGATACATTGTGCTACATAGCTTAACAAACTACTCTTTAGGCAAACTAATTTAGAATGTTAGCACATTTAACTTGATAGACCTAGCCATAATTTTATTGGCAAAGATTTGTACAATATCTACGTGATTTACAGCCTTCATTGTCCAAGTGTCAATGCAGCAATAGATGTCACTTAGTGAGTTGAACCACCCAGTGGAATCCAATGTGTAATATAAGGTCTCTTTCAGATTAGCGTATAATGCTGGGTTCACACATAGCGACGCGATCACGACGGGCGACCTGACCTTATCAGGATCGCTGCTGCGTCGTTACATGGTCGCTGGTGAGCTGTCAAACAGGCAGATCTCACCAGCAACCAGTGACCAGCCCCCAGCCAGCAGCGACGGGTGGAAGCGGTGCTGCGCTTGGTAACTAAGGTAAATATCGGGTAACCAAGGGCTTGGTTACCCGATATTTACATTGGTTACCAGCGCACACCGCTTAGCGCTGGCTCCCTGCACACCAGAGTATACATCGGGTTAATAAGCAAACCCTTGCTTATTTACCTGATGTGTACTCTGGTGTGCAGGGAGCAGGGAGCCGGCAGCACAGGCAGCATGAGAGCGGCGAACGCTGGTAACGAAGGTAAATATTGGGTAACCAAGGAAAGGGCTTCCCTTAGTTACCCGATGTTTACCGTGGTTACAGTTTACCGCAGGGTGCCAGAAGCTGGCTCCCTGCTCGCTTCAGTTCGTCGCTCTCTCAGTGTCACACACAGCGATGTGTGCTTCACAGCGGGAGAGCAATGAGCAAAAAATGAAGCAGGACATTCAGCAACGAGTGGCGACCTCACAGCAGGGGCCAGCACGTTGCTGGATGTCACACACAGCGACAGCGACAGCGACGGGACGTCGCTGCTACATCACAGAAAATGGTGACGTAGCAGCGACGTTGTTGTCGCCGTCGCTGTGTGTGACACCACCTTAAGAGTGTGCACAGATGATTTACATTAAAAAGGGGTTGCATTGTTTAATTCCTGTCAACAAATTAATCACTAAGAGGATGTAATTGGAGATTCCTCTTACAGCATAGCTAATTTTATGAATGAGCAGAATACATTGATCATATTCATTACACAAGGAGAATTCTACTCTGGGTAAGGTTTTAGTCAAAAGGTTGAATCAAGAGGATATTTTTATTTCGATTCCGTAACCTTCAAATATGTTTTGCATTCAAATGTGAGCAGTGATTAGATGAGTATTACCTGAAATATTCTCCTTAGGGTTGTACCAATATGCATATCTTCTTTATTATGTTATAAAAATTAGTCACCCACCCAAAAAAAGTACATGATCTAATTTAGGTTGTTTACAATGCAGATAGCATGTGTTACTTATTAATGCTCACTAGATGAGCTGGATCCTCTAGACGCCAGTTCCAGGTGAGCATACGAGCCCCAGGCATTGATGTAGCAAGTTGGAAGGCAATTGAGCAACAATGACTTTGCATTCTCATGGATCACAGGAACATGATTAAATGGAACCCAGCATTGATCAATAACAACACAAAATACAAACAGCACAGAGGCTAGTGTAAACCTAATATGGGACTGGGAGTCTTGATTCCAAGACACAGGTATTTGTGTTAATGGACCCTAAATTGGTTTAGCGAGATGATGTCATTGATCCAAATCTGACAATCTGCAAACCCTGATGTCGCAGGCGGAGGAGGGGACGCTGCGCTCTCCCACTGCTCGGGTTCGGCTGCTGCTGCTGCGGCCTCTGATGCTCGGTGGCTCGGGCGTTGTGCCGGATCCCGGGGACTCGAGCGGCGCTCCTCGCCCGTGAGTGAAAAGGGGATTGGTTTTGGGGATTTATTGTTCGTGACGCCACCCACGGTTGTGGTGATTGTGTGGACACCACCGCTGCTCTGTATGGGAATCCCGGGAGCGGTGACAGGGAGCAGCAAAGTTGTTAGTTCTCCCCTCCGTGGGTAGGGGGTGGTTGTCACGGGGCCCAGTGATGAGGTGGGGGATGAGGGATGGCAGGGCCGGTGCAGGGCCTGGTGAGGTGCAGGGTTGCGGGGGCAGCGCTGTGCCACACGGCATGGTGGTACTCACTCAGCCTGAGACATTGACACAGTTCTCGATAAAACACTAGGCTGGAAAGACGGTTCCCACGGACGGCTGCTGTTGCTTTTCCCCGGTAGTTGACGGTGACTGTTACTTTTCCTGCACCTAGTGAAATGTTGGTAGCGATGGGTTCCCACCGGTAACCCGCTCCCCGGCTTGGATATGGGCCGGAGGAGCCCCTCTTTGCCCGCAGGCGCTGGCCCTGAGAAACTGGTGCCCTGGCGGTGGCGGTGTCTCTCTCCTACGCTTGGACTGTTGCCGTCAATCGGGACTTAGTTGTTGGGAGACCCAGGAGGTCCCCTTCACTGGCGGATTTGGCAAATTTACGGCGACTCCTAGCCTTGCCGGGATCCGAAAGGCCCCTGCCAATGGTGCTGGCTTCTCTTCGTATACCGCTCCGGTACCGCCGGGCCACCACCCGTCCACGGTCCTTTCGGCAACCTCCGATCAGCCTCTCCTGCAGACGGTAACCGCCGTCTGCTGACCTTGCTGTCTCAGTCCGGGGCACACACCCGGACCAACTTCAGGCTTTTCCAACTGTCACTTTCTCTTCCACTTCAACTCCTCTCTCTTGCTCCTTTACCACTTCACTCTCACTTCAGACTCTGACTAATCTGATCTGCTTGGTTTTCCCGCCTCCAGGGCTGTGAACTCCTCAGTGGGCGGAGCCAACCACCTGGCCCACCCCCTGGTGTGAACATCAGCCCCTGGAGGAAGGCAATAAGGATTTTTGGTGTAGCTTCGGTGTACCTATCCGGGGTGTAGGGTGTGGTGGTGTTATGACCTGGGACCCCTGGCTTGCCCAGGGCGTCACACTGACATGGATCAAAACAGAGGGCAGCAGACCAAGGATTTGGAATAGCAAGGACTGGTGTGTTACAGTTCTTCCCCTCATTAGGGCCTCTCTCACAGTCCCCCCTCATACATACTAACGTAGCAAAAATAAGCATGACATCTCAAGCATGATATGTCTTTTTTAGGGAAGCAGTATCTCTTCTCAGTACCGTGAGTCATTTCACAGTCCAAAATGAGGTTGATGTTATACTCCATTATTGAATCTGGAGCCAAAGCAGGAACTGTTTTGACTGTAGAACATGATTTGTTGAATGACAAATGATGACCTGCAGATGTAGAGTTGGAAAATGAAGAGGCTGAAGCAAGAACAGAACAAGGTTAAGTAATGTCTTTCCTGCAGTTCTCTTTGGACCCATACCTGGAGAAGTCATCTGTGAAGTTCTGATTGGAGGCAGAAACATTAGAGGTAGCGGATACAGAGACAAATCTTTGATAAGTTGGTTGAGGCAGAATTTTGAAGCAGTTATGAAATCAAAATGATTCCCACTAGGTGATTTGATCAGATGACCAGTCAATGATAAGAGCATGTAGCCATAGACACAAAATACATAAAATTATTGATTCATAAGATACTGGCAAAACCAAAAAAAGAAATGTATTTAATGTGTAATGCACGAATCTGAAGAGTTTCCTTCACTATCTATTATTGGATACGACTAAAATAAATTGAGGTTATCATCAATGCCATTTGCAAAGAAACTAAAGAAATTTTAAGCCTTTTGGCAAGAGAGAAGTCCATAAAATTATTTGCTTCTCCAAAAACAATAAGCACTTGTCTCATTAACACAGAGGAACTGTAGGAAACAGTCATGGGCACAAGTAATTTATATTTAGTGGGTCTACTTTGCCTTGAGTCTGACATCTTCAATGTTTAGCCTTAGGTTTAGAACAATATGTGCTGTAATTATCCTGATCACCACAATACAGAGACATTGTGAAAGTCAACGGGATCTTCTGGCTGCTGACAATCTCTTTTAACAATTTGCATAAGTTTCAGCTCAGCCATTCTGGGATGAGATTTTAAAGATGTTTTGGAATTTGAGATATGGGAATTGAGCATTTCCTTAGATTGTTGTCTAAAACACAAGTCTATTCATGTTGCAATGGAAATCAAAGAAAGATGACAAGTCTCTACCAGAGAGTTCATCTTTTATCCAACTGGATAAGAAAGAATGAAAGACTGGCAGGGGAGTGTCATTATTACAGGTTCAGTCAGCAGTAGAGTTGAGCGCGGTTCGCGGTTCGAGGTTCTCCAGTTCGCGGCTCGAGTGATTTTGGGGCTGTCCTAGATCGAACTAGAACTCGAGCTTTTTTGCTAAAGCTCGATAGTTCTAGATACGTTCGAGAACGGTTCTAGCAGCAAAAAAACAGCTAATTCCTAGCTGGCTTTCCGCTGTAATAGTGTAAGTTAGGCCTAAGCCACACGGCGAGAAAATCGGTGCGAGTGGAGTGCGATAAAACATCGCATTCCCCTCGGACCAATTCTAGCCTGTGTGACAGCACACATGAGCGATTATTTTCTCAGCCCTAATCGGACTGAGAAAACAATCGCAGCATGCTGCGATTGTAATCCGAGACTCTTTCTCTCGCACCCATTCAAGTGAATGGGGCGAGAGAAAAATCGCACTGCACTCGCGGTACACCGGTGTACTGCCAGTGCAATGCGAGAATGTCTATAGCCGGCTACACAGGCGAGAGGGAGAGAAATCCCTCCCTCCCCTCCTGAGTGCCGGCCCGCTCCCTGCAGCTGAGGTCTGCTCGCACGAACGGACCTCAGTTGCAAGGACACAAGCATGAGACTCGGCTCTGCTGTACTGCCATCACGAGCCGAGTCTCATGCAAGGGGATCGCAGTAGTCCCCGTGTGGCCCCGGCCTTACTCTGTGACTCACACTATCACACTATTATGACATTTCAGTGTATAGTGTGCGGGAACAGCGCATTCAGATCACTGCTGTATGGATAATGGCGATCGCCATTTTTTTTTTTCCTTGTCTTCCTTCCCTAAGCGCGCGCGTGTAGTGGGGCGGGCCAGCATGTCAGCCAATCCCAGACACACACACAGCTAAGTGGACTTTTAGCCAGAGAAGCAATGGCATGTGTGATAGGATGTCCATGTCACATGTCCCTGCATTACAAAACCGGACATTTTCCTCCAGCACGCCATTATCTGCCTTCTGCGTCCTTGGTGTCAGACATCACTGGCGCAGCTCCTATCGCCGATACTGCTGTGTACGCTCTATACACAGCGCTGGACAGCTTAGGGATAGCACTTTCTATCAGTCCTTTTAAGGGCTCATACTGGCAGGGTCAGAGCCATAGGTGACAGAGTTTAAAACAGAGTTTAACAGCTACACAAGATGACAGCGTCTGTGTAGCTAAGGTCAGGGATTTCCTCGCTGCATTTCCCCATTAGGAGGGATAGAAAAGCAGGCTTCCTTTCCTCTACCCAGAGACCCACAACCCTGCCACTGTACCCTCCTGCCCTTTGCACACTCAAACTCATTGTTACTAAGCCATTATACTAGCAAACACTGAGTGAACCTAGTGGCATCCTAAACATGGCTGTTGGACTTCTGTATTGTCCCACTAGTGCAAAGATATTTGCAGCACGTCTGCCTGCATTGCACACTCCAACTCATTATAACTAAGCCATTATACTAGCAAACACTGAGTGAACTTAGTGGCATCATAAAAGTGTCTGTTGGACTTCTGTATCGTCCCACAAGTACAAAGATATTTGCAGCACCTCTGCCTGCATTGCACACTCAAACTCATTGTTACTAAGCCATTATACTAGCAAACACTGAGTGAACTTAGTGGCATCATAAAAGTGGCTGTTGAACTTCTGTATCGTCCCACAAGTGCAAAGATATTTGCAGCACGTCTGCCTGCATTGCACACTCAAACTCATTGTTACTAAGCCATTATACTAGCAAACACTGAGTGAACTTAGTGGCATCATAAAAGTGGCTGTTGGACTTCTGTATCGTCCCACAAGTGCAAAGATATTTGCAGCACCTCTGCCTGCATTGCACACTCAAACTCATTGTTACTAAGCCATTATACTAGCAAACACTGAGTGAACTTAGTGGCATCATAAAAGTGGGTGTTGGACTTCTGTATCGTCCCACAAGTGCAAAGATATTTGCAGCACCTCTGCCTGCATTGCACACTCAAACTCATTGTTACTAAGCCATTATACTAGCAAACACTGAGTGAACTTAGTGGCATCCTAAACGTGGCTGTTGGACTTCTATATAGTCCCACTAGTGCAAAGATATTTGCAGCTTGTCTGACTGCATTGCACACTCCAACTCATTGTTACTAAGCCATTATACTAGCAAACACTGAGTGAACTTAGTGGCATCCTAAACGTGGCTATTGGACTTCTGTATAGTCCCACAAGTGCAAAGATATTTGCAGCACCTCTGCCTGCATTGAACACTCAAACTCATTGTTACTAAGCCATTATACTAGCAATTTATGCTGCCAGTTTAAGGGCCGTAGTTGCATTGTCAGGGATAATTATTCTTTATTATTCTGCTGTTAATAAAGCTAGACCACCGCTGCAATCTACACCACCTCTCAATTTTTACTACCACATTTTAAGTGCACAATCTTGTCGCAATCAACATGAGTGGCAAAATGACAGATGCCGGTGGAAAGGGGAAGAGGCGTGTTGGAAAAGGAAAAAAAGGGTTTGTCCGTGGGGAAGGTGGCAAAGCTCCATTAACATCTGCTGAAGATAGACCATCTACCAGCAAAAGTAAGATGTCTACTACTTACCGTGGACAATCCGATGTCCTCCCTTTTTTACGGACACGAACAACAGGAACAAAGGTAGATGATGGCCAAAAAAGGAAAATGCTTGAATGGATCTCAAGTAGTCCAACAAGTGCCCTCTCAGCCACCTCAACTACCGCATCCAAAAAACACCAGTCCTCTGAGTTGTCATCCCAATCAAACTTGCTTTCTCCCAGCTCTGAAATCTCCATCAGCCCTGCACAGTATGGTGGAAGTGAGATGGCTGAGTCTGCAGAGCTGTTCAGTCACACTATAGCCTGGGAATCAGTGGTCTGCTCACAAGCTACAGTGAGTACAGACCAGGAAATGGTCTGCAGTGATGCCCAGAACCTTTGTGACTCTGATTCAGGCCGTGAGGACCAAGTTTCTGAGCATAATGTTGACCCTTTGTCACAAACTGTAAAACCTGTGGTTATAGACAATGAGGAACATACTGATGACGATGAGACGCAGATACCAGATTGGGATGACAACTTAAATATTCGGTCAGGGCAAGAAGAGGCTCGGTCTGAGAGTGAGGGGAGTGCAAACACAACAATTGATGAGGAAGTTCTAGATCCCACCTACTGTCAACTCACAGTCAGGCACTCGAGGAGGTCAACAGAGGTGGTGGAGGAGGATGCAACCGACGACGAAGTTACCTTGCGCCTTCCTGGACAGAGTCGGAGCACTGGTAGCACGTCTACAACTGCATCATCAGCCACCACTCTGCCTCTGAGCACTAGTCGGGGGGGCTCAGCAGGTCGCATGCCCTCTAAGCCTTGCCTAGCCTGGTCTTTTTTTGACATAGAAAAAGATCGCCCAAATTATGTGATGTGTAAAATTTGTTGTGATTCTGTTAGTAGAGGTCAAAACCTCAGCAGTTTGACACCTTCTTCCATGAATCGTCACATGAATAAATATCATAGGTCCCAGTGGGAAGCTCACCGTGCTGCAATGCGGCCTAGCGGAGCGAACCATCCACCGCCTGCCCCTTCCAGTGCATCCGCGCGCTCTTCATCTTCTAGGACTGTGGGGACAGCTGTCACACCTGGTGTTCCACGCACAACTTCCAACACTGTAACCGCAACAGGCAGTTTGCTTGGTAGGTCGTCAGTTGGTTTGGAAGGAGAAACAAGTGCGTGTGTACAGCTCTCTCAGACATCGATAGCACCAACGTTGGATGAAGGCAACATCATGTCTCCGCCTGCACTTTCCTCACAAACCTGCATTTTTCCAGGGACACCCTACTCAACACCGTCTACACACTGCAGCCAGATCTCTGTACCTCAGATGTGGACAAATAAAAGGCCATTTCCTGCGACCCATGACAAAGCTAAGAGGTTGACTTTATCCCTCTGTAAGCTCTTGGCTACCGAAATGCTGCCTTTCCGCCTGGTGGACACACAGGATTTTAGAGACCTTATGTCTGTCGCTGTGCCCCAGTACCAGATGCCCAGTCGCCACTACTTCTCTAAGAAAGGTGTGCCCGCGCTACACCAGCATGTCGCACACAACATGACCGCTTCCTTGAGAAACTCTGTGTGTGAACGGGTGCATTTTACCACCGATACTAGGACCAGTAAGCATGGACAGGGACGTTACATGTCGCTGACTGGGCACTGGGTAACTATGGTGATAGATGGTGAAGGGTCTGCTGCACAAGTCTTGCCGTCCCCACGACTTGTGTGTCAATCCTATGTCTGTCCAAGTTCCGCCACTGCTTCTGCCTCCTCCACCTCATCTGGGTCCTCCACCTCCGCCCCAAGCCTGCCTGGTCAGGCCACCAGCGTTCTCACTGCGCAGAAGGAATCACGCACCCCTCATTACTATGCTGGCAGCAGAGCGCAACGTCATCAGGCGGTCTTTAGCTTGACATGTCTTGGGAATAAGAGTCACACAGCTGAGGAGTTGTGGTCAGCTCTGTGGTCCGAGTTTAATAAATTGTTGTCTCCACTCAACCTGCAGCCTGGTAAGGCCGTGTGCGACAATGCTGCAAACCTGGGTGCGGCCCTTTGCCTGGGCAAGGTGACACACGTGCCTTGTATGGCTCACGTGTTGAACCTTGTTGTCCAGCAATTTTTAACACACTATCCCGGCCTAGATGGCCTTCTGACCAGGGCACGAAAACTGTCTGCTCACTTCCGCCGTTCAAGCGCCGCAGCTGAGCAACTTGCATCGCTCCAGAAGTCTTTCGGCCTGCCGGTTCATCACCTGAAATGCGATGTGCCGACACGCTGGAATTCGACTCTCCACATGTTACAGCGACTGTGGCAGCACCGCCGAGCCCTGGTGCAATACGTCATGACGTATAGCCTGGGCCAACGAGATGCAGAGGTGGGGCAGATCACCCTGATGGAGTGGTCTCAGATCAAGGACCTATGCACCCTTCTGCACAGTTTTGACATGGCGACGAGTATGTTTAGCGCTGACAATGCCATTATCAGCATGACAATTCCAGTCATTTACATGCTGGAGCACACGCTAAACACTATTCGGAATCAGGGGGTGGGACAACAGGAAGGGGAGGAACTACAGGAGGATTCATATGTGCAAGAGACAACAACATCACCAAGGTCCAGACGTTCATCATCACCAAGGCGGCAGGCATGGGACCATGGGGGACAGGGATCAACAAGGGCGCATGGTAGCAAGCGAAATGTTGAGGAATGTGCAGGAGAACATGAAGAAATGGAGGACGAACTGTCCATGGACATGGAAGACTCAGCGGATGAGGGAGACCTTGGTCAAATTTCAGTTGAAAGAGGTTGGGGGGAGATGTCAGACGAAGAAAGAACGGTTAGCACCTCTATGCCACAAACACAGCGTGGACTTGGTCCCCATGGCTGCGCAAGACACATGAGTGCTTTCTTGCTGCACTACCTCCAACATGACCCTCGTATTGTCAAAATTAGAAGTGATGATGACTACTGGCTTGCCACACTATTAGATCCCCGGTACAAGTCCAAATTTTGTGACATAATTCCAGCCATAGAAAGGGACGCACGTATGCAGGAGTATCAGCAGAAGCTGTTACTCGATCTTAGCTCGGCTTTTCCACCAAACAACCGTGCAGGTGCAGGGAGTGAATCTCCCAGTTGTAACTTGACAAACATGGGACAGTCTCGTCATCTTCAACAGTCTACCCGTACCAGTAGGACTGTATCTGGCGCTGGTAACAGCAATTTTTTGGAATCTTTTCATAATTTTTTTAGACCCTCCTTTGCAAGGCCAACAGAGACAACAAGTCTAACACATAGTCAACTGCTGGAGAGGATGATACAAGAGTATCTCCAAATGAACATCGATGCCATGACTTTGCAAATGGAGCCTTGCTCATTTTGGGCTTCAAATCTTGAAAAATGGCCAGAGCTCTCCACTTACGCCTTGGAGATTTTGTCGTGTCCAGCTGCCAGCGTTGTCTCTGAACGTGTCTTCAGTGCTGCTTGGTATGTGCTGACAGATAAGCGCACGCGTCTGTCCAGTGACAATGTGGACAATCTAACGTTCATTAAAATGATCAAGTCATGGATCCACAAGGAATTTACTACCCCTGTGTCATCCTGGTGAGAGTAAATGCTTGTGGATTTGGAATTTGCTTGAGGCAAATCAAAACATCCTGTTTGCAACTAGGGCACAAGAGCTGCCACTGATGGGGTGTCTGTGTGGCCAAATTTTTTGAAAAAAGGGAGACTCCGCTTGGAGTAACCCTTGCTTGCTGTGTTTTTTAAAAATGATCCAAGATGAACAGAGCTGGGATCAGGAAAGACTTTGCTACCTACCCCGGTGTCATCCTGGGGACGGTTAATTATGGCGTATTTTTGAATGTGCTTGATGCAAATCTAGATGTGAAGTGTACAACTAGGGCACAAGTGCTGCCACTGAATGCGTGGGTGTGTGTGGGGCACAATTTTTGGCAAAAAAGGGAGACTCCGCTTGGAGTAACTTTTACTTACATTGTTTTTAAAAATGATCCAAGATGAACAGAGCTGGGATCAGGAAAGACTTTGCTACCTACCCCAGTGTCATCCTGGGGACGGTTAAGAATGGTGTATTTTTGAATGTGCTTGATGCAAATCAAAACATCCTGTTTGCAACTAGGGCACAAGTGCTGCCACTGATGGGGTGTCTGTGTGGCCCAATTTTTTGATAAAAGGGAGACTCCGCTTGGAGTAACCCTTACTTACGTTGTTTTTAAAAATGATCCAAGATGAACAGAGCTGGGATCAGGAAAGACTTTGCTACCTACCCCGGTGTCATCCTGGGGACGGTTAATTATGGCGTATTTTTGAATGTGCTTGATGCAAATCTAGCTGTGAAGTGTACAACTAGGGCACAAGTGCTGCCACTGAATGCGTGGGTGTGTGTGGGGCACAATTTTTGGCAAAAAAGGGAGACTCCGCTTGGAGTAACTTTTACTTACATTGTTTTTAAAAATGATCCAAGATGAACAGAGCTGGGATCAGGAAAGACTTTGCTACCTACCCCAGTGTCATCCTGGGGACGGTTAAGAATGGTGTATTTTTGAATGTGCTTGATGCAAATCAAAACATCCTGTTTGCAACTAGGGCACAAGTGCTGCCACTGATGGGGTGTCTGTGTGGCCCAATTTTTTGATAAAAGGGAGACTCCGCTTGGAGTAACCCTTACTTACGTTGTTTTTAAAAATGATACAAGATGAACAGAGCTGGGATCAGGAAAGACTTTGCTACCTACCCCGGTGTCATCCTGGGGACAGTTAATTATGGCGTATTTGTGAATGTGCTTGATGCAAATCAAAAAATCCTGTTTGCAACTAGGGCACAAGTGCTGCCACTGATGGGGTGTCTGTGTTGCCCAATTTTTTGAAAAAAGGTAGACTCCGCTTGGAGTAACCCTTGCTTGCTGTGTTTTTTAAAAATGATCCAAGATGAACAGAGCTGGGATCAGGAAAGACTTTGCTACCTACCCCGGTGTCATCCTGGGGACGGTTAATTATGGCGTATTTTTGAATGTGCTTGATGCAAATCTAGCTGTGAAGTGTACAACTAGGGCACAAGTGCTGCCACTGAATGGGTGGGTGTGTGTGGGGCACAATTTTTGGAAAAAAAGGGAGACTCCGCTTGGAGTCACCTTGCGGTGTTTTACATGATTTTACAAGGAAGGGCGTGCCATGCCTATATCTGTGTCTCGTCCTCTTTTTCCTCGTTACGCTCTTTTGTTTTCGCATGAGAATTTGTTCTTGTCACTTTCCCATGTGTTTGTGTTGTGTTGTGAGTTGTTTGTCATCTTTTGGACACCTTTGAGGGTGTTTTCTAGGTGTTTTTATGTGTTTGTGATTGCCTGCCATTGTTTCCTATGCGGTTCGAGTTCGGTTCGTCGAACTTTCGACGAACCAAACTCGAACGGGACCTCCGTTCGGCGAACCGACCTCGAGCCGAACCGCGACCGGTTTGCTCATCTCTAGTCAGCAGACGGAGTGGAACTGTATGACATGATGTCCCACAGAGTTAGTCCCATTTCTGATCTCCAGTATGAAATCAGTGCTGAAGTGGCACGATCTGGTTTGTCAAATGCTTTATGAGAAGTAGACATGAAAGATGGTAGGAAATACATTATAGGGTCATCCAACTCCCAAAAGGGCGCAGCCCACGCCAAGCCATATCCACAACGCAAAGAAAAAAATGTCACTTTGTATCAGCCAGAAAAAACTGCTGAGGACATAACTTAAAATAAACAGTGTATTGGTTCACAAAGTCTTGGCAGGTCTTAATGCCTCCATCAAAATGTGCAGAAGTGGGTAAATGTGGAGACGTCTCCCAGGCAGAGTGCTGCAGGTAAATATTAAGCTACTGCTACAGGTGGTGAGGAGCTGGTGAAGAAACTGATGGAATCTGGCATAGTGCATCCTCACGGAATGTGAGATCTGCACTGGCTAGACAAGCACTCATTAACTTACAGCAAGTTGCGTTAGTAGTCCAGGCAGAAATGATGTTGTGGCTGCTGCTACTTTTGGCTTACTCAAGCATATTTTGGCAAACTGCAGTCTTTTTATGTCTCTGTGTCAGCAGTGGGTTCCTGCTCAATCTCCTGCCACAGTGTTTCATTCAAATGCCAATGGATAGCTTGTGCTGAAACTGATGCACCCTGAGCCTTCAGGACAGCTTGAATTTCTTCGCAACATGAGTGGGGCTGATTATCCACCATCTGGACTATCCTGCATTGCAACCTTTCATTAATTTTTCTGTCGTCCACATCCAGGGAGACTATCTACAATGCCTTGTGTTGTCATCTTATATATTTTGAGAACCATGAAGAAAAGAATATCAAGATCTCTGGAAATGGGCTTGAGATTACTAATAATTTTCTATAACTTTGAGTTCTCAAATCCTCAGACAGTTCTTCTGTTTTTGTGCTCCATGCTTAGTATGACACACTAAAAACAACCTCAAGAAATTCCCCAATCAGTGTAGGGTTAAATTAACTGTAAACACAATTTGCCCCATAGGGCAACTAGAGGTACCTTAACTAAAGAGCATTAAAACATAACTTTTATTTTGGATATTTGGGTAGGAAATGATAATAGCTTCATAGGAAATATGGGAACATAACCAGTTGGTCCCCAGCCAATTGCAATCCCTATATGAAGAATCAATATCACTAAAACCCTATCCCGCTCTGTCTTTTTAATGTTAGCCAATTAATTGTAGAATAAAAGCTTTATTTTATTGATCTTTATTTAGGGTACCTCTAGTTGCCCCTTGGGGCAAATTGTGTTTATAGTCTGGCACACAGACACATAATGAAAAAATTGTGTCAACTTCTCCCTTATTTATCTGGTTTCTGCTGTGATTTTCATATTGCCCAAACATCTTGTTTGTTACTGGTGAGTTTGAACGAGCCTCACATGCATGAAAAAAAGTTGTTTACCTACAATGTAAAAAAAGTGGCAAAAATTTTGTAGAACCACCTTTCTCTAGAGATGAGCCAAACTCTAGAGGCTCGAGTTCAGTTCGGTTCGTCGAACGGAGGCCGCGTTCGAGTTCGGTTCTGCGAGCCGTTCAACGAACCTCTCGAACCCCATAGAAAACAATGGGAGACAATCATAAACCCATAAAAACACATAGAAAACACCTTTAAAGGTGTCCAAAAGGTGACAAACAACTCAAAAGAAAACACAAACACATGGGAAAGTGACAAGGACAAATACTCATGCGAAAACAAAACAGCTGGACGACGAAAAAGAGGACGAGACACAGATATAGGCATGGCATGCCCTTCTAAAATCATGTAAAACACAGCAAGGGGACTCCCTTTTTTCCAAAAATTGGGCCCCACAGACACCACTTCAGTGGCAGCACTTGTGCCCCAGTTGTACACTTCACAGGTACATTTGCATCAAGCACATTCAAAAATATGCCAGCCTTAACTGTCCCCGGGATGACACCGGTGTAGGTAGAAAAGTCTTTGCTGATCCATTATTTGTTCATCTTGGATCATTTTTAAAAACACAGCAAGGGGACTCCAAGCGGAGTCTCCCTTTTTTCCAAAAATTGGGCCCCACAGACACAACTTCAGTGGCGGCACTTGTCCCCCAGTTGTACACTTCACAGGTACATTTGCATCAAGCACATTCAAAAATACGCCAGCCTTAACTGTCCCCAGGATTACACAGGTGTAGGTAGCAAAGTCTTTGCTGAACCATGACTTGTTCATCTTAGCTCGTTTTTAAAAACACAGCAAGGGGACTCCAAGCAGAGTCTCCCTTTATTCCAAAAATTGGGCCACACAGACACCCCTTCAGTGGCATCACTTGGGCCCCAGTTGCAAACTGGACAGGTTGATTTTCATCAAGCACATTCCAAAATACGTCAGCCTTTACTCTCCCCAGGATGACACAGGGGTAGTAAAGTCCTTGCGGATCCATGACTTGTTCATCTTGATAAACGTTAGTCTGTCCACATTGTCACTGGACAGACGCGTTTCGCTTATCTGTCAGCACACACCCAGCAGCACTGAAGACACGTTCAGAGACAACGCTGGCTGCGGGACACGACAAGATCTCCAAGGCGTAAGTGGCGAGCTCAGGCCATTTTTCAAGATTTGAAACCCAAAATGAGCAAGGCTCCAGTTGCAAAGTCATGGCATCGATGTTCATTTGGAGATACTCCTGTATCATCCTCTCCAGCCGTTGACTATGTGTCAGACTTCTTGTCTCTTGTGGCCTTGCATTGGATGGTCTAAAAAAATGATGAAACGATTTCATAAAATTACTGGTACCAGCACCAGATACGATGCTGCTGGTACGGTTTGACTGATAATGATAAGACAGTCCCGTGCTTGGCGAGTTACAACTGGGAAATTCACTCCGTGCACCACTGGTGTTTGGTGTAAAAGCCGAGCTAAGATTGAGTGACACCTACTGCTGATACTCCTGCATATGTGCGTCCCTTTCTATGGCTGGAATTATTTCACCAAATTTGGACTTGTACCGGGGATCTAATAGTGTGGCAACCCAGTAGTCATCATCACTTCTAATTTTGACAATCTGAGGGTAATGTTGGAGGTAGTGCAGCAAGAAGATGCTCATGTGTCTTGTGCATCCATGCGGACCAAGTCCTTTCTGTGTTTATGGCGTAGAGATGATAACCGTCCTTTCTTCCGCTGACATCTCCCCCCAACCTCGTTAAACCGAAATTTGACCAAGGTCTCCCTCATCTGCTGAGTCTTTCATGTCCATTGAGAGTTCATCCTCCATTTCTTCATGGTCTCCTGCACCTTCCTCAACATTTTGGCTGTTACCATGCTCCCTTGTTAATCCCTCTCCCCCACCATCCCATGCCTGCTGCCTTGGTGATGCTGAACGTCTGGACGTTCTAGATGTTGGTATCCCTTGTGCATATGAATCCTCCTGTACTTCCTCCCCTTCCTCTTGTCCCACCCCCTGACTCCGAATAGTGCTTAGCAAGTGCTCCAGCATGTAAATGACTGGAATTGTCATGCTCATAATGGCATTGTCAGCGCTAAACATATTCGTCGCCATGTCGAAACTGTGCAGAAGGGTGCATAGGTCCTTGAACTGAGACCACTCCAGCAGCGTGATCTGCCCCACCTCTGCATCTCGTTGGCCCAGGCTATACGTCATAACGTATTGCACCAGAGCTCGGCTGTGCTGCAACAGTCGCTGTAACATGTGGAGATTCGAATTCCAGTGTGTTGATACATTGCATTTCAGGCGATGAACCGGCAGGCTGAAAGACTTCTGGAGCGATGCAAGTGACAGTCACCCACACGCAGAAAGGAGATAATGGCGGCGACAGGGAAAGTGGCCGTATTTTATAAGGCAAGGACATTTGACATTCACAGCCTATGACACATGCCCTTGCTTGTCTGGCAAAAATCCACTTAGATGTGTGTGTGTCTGTGATTGGCTGACATCCTGGCCCGCCCCACTGCACGCGCCCTTAGGAAAAAAAATAAATAAAGGCGTTCGCCATTCTCTCAGCACCACAGATCTAAACCGTGTCCCCCCTGCGCACTATACGCTGAAATTTGATAATAGCGTGAATCATTGTAACTCACACTATTACAGTGAAAAGCCAGCTAGTAACTAGCTAGGCTTTTTAATGATCGAACCGTTATCGAACGTAACTCGAGCTATCGAGCTTTTAGCAAAAAGCTTGCATTCGAGTTCGATCTCAAGCACCCCCCAAAATCACTCGAACATGAAATTGGCGAACCTCAAACCTCCAACATCGCTCAACTCTACCTTTCTCTTCAATTACTGTTGCAAGTCTTTAGGGGGAAGTCTCAACCAGCTTTGAACATCTAAACGTGACATTGTTACCTATTCTTCTTTGCAAAATAGGTCTAGTTCAATGAGATTGGATGAAGATCATCTGTGAACAACAGTTTGAAGTCTTGCCATAGATTCTCAATGGGATTTGGGTCAGGACAGTGACTGGGCCATTTACACACATGAATATTCTTTGATCAAGTCTTTTGTGTCTTTTAACAATTATTCCTCCAGGATTGCCATGCATTTAGCGCTGTACATTTTCATATCCTCTCTAACCAGCTTCCCTATTACTGTTGAAGAAAAGCACGTCCACTGCATATCCACAGCATGAAGCTGCCACCACCATGTGTGACAGTTGGGATAGTGTTTTCAGGGTGTTCGTTTTCCCCCACACATAGAGCTTTGCATTTAGCCCAAAAAAGTTCTACTTTGGTCTTATCTGACCAGACCACCTTCTTCCATCTGCTAGCTTTGACCAATACATGGCTTTTTGCAAACTAAAAAAAAAAAAAAAAAAAAGAGTTCTGTGGCTTACTCTCAAAAATGTCTTTATTCTTGAAACTTTTTAATAAAAGCCAGATTTGTGGAGTAAAATAGTGATGAGAGAGCATTACCATGCTTGGGTGCTTGCTTGGCAATCAAAACGCGTAGCCAGGCTCGACACAAATACCAATCATAATGGAAGTCAAAGGGAAGCTTGAGCATTTTTATGAAAGATCTTCTGGAAAAATGCTTGAGTTTCCCTACTTTGCTCTTCTCCCCACCTTTTTCCCTGACCTTTTTCTTTCTTCTTTTGTTCTTATTTTTTTTTATTTCTTTTTTTTTGTCTTTCACTCACATGTCTACATTAATTTGTGACCTTAATCTAAAATTTGTATATGGTAATTCATGATTGATTTATAATTCATATTTTCATCTGCATAATACCTTGCTCTTTATCTTATTTTTTATGTAACATCACCCTGTTATATTTTATTAATTTAATTTTAATTTCTCTCATTAATTGAGTTTTTTTATTCCAGATTATTTAATTAAGTTAATTAAAATTTCCCAATGCTCAATGCTGATCATTAATAGTCCATGTATAATGTTATTAAAGGTGGAACAATATATATGTTCTTCGCAACCATACTTATCCCACATTTGCCTGCAAGTGCCTCATCTGTGGTGTGCATGAGCAGAACTTGTTCTCTGCCATGATAATTATTATTAACTTGCCTGAGAGAGCTGTTGGTGGTGTGCATGCACAGCTTTACTATCTCCCTGGAATTTCAGAAGAGCATAATCATGTGATCAGAAGTGTTCCCCACTTGTGTTCCAACAGGTGATGAAAGGAAGCCTTAGAGCGGGACACAGCAGATGTGCAATGTGCCACCCACACCACTTACACCACCTCCAAAACTATGTGTTACATTTATATTGGCACAAAGTCATATATTTGGGCAACTGTCTCCTCTAGATAAAACTAGTGATAAATAGGTGTTGGGGTGGAGGGTAATGCCACATGGAACCTCCTATACAGTAAACTGATTGCAATATACTATTATTTAATTCTTACATACTTGTATCTGGCACTGCCTAAGAGAGCCTATTGAACAGCTAGGTGTTATGAATAAGCAGTTCACAATAGAGATATTTATCCTGTAGTATTGTAGTATTTTGTTATTGTACCTAATCCACTGTGTTTCAATGGCTACTTCAGTTTAACCCTTCATTATGCAGCGGTTCACCACATTGTATATGTGTCTCCTTTCAGGAGTTTTTCTTGGTTACTCTAACCTATCATGTGTTCAATAAAGTTTTAAACTTTTTTATTACACATCTTTTTGCTTGGTTTCTTCTTTCTTTGGGGATTTACCACACATCCTTAAATTTTGGTGTACTTTATTCCTGACCTGTCTGGTTTGTACCTTGGTTTTTATGATGCTGCTTGAAACCTAATGATCCCAAACAAACCTCTGAGTCCTCCACAGATCAGCTGTAGTTATACTGAGAATAAATTACACACAGGTCAACTCAATGTACTAATTAGGTGACCTATGGAGGCAATTGGTCCACACAACAACTGCTGGAACAAAACCAAATTCTAGAATTATGTATGTGCTAGGATTTTGAAAGCTGCATGGTGTGCAGAAAATGCCTCGACGATGGACAATCGACGATGGACGATGGACAATCTCTTTAAAAATACATAGGGGTATCTGTGTATATTTGATATGTAAATTTAGCGACGATGGACAATCTCTTTAAAAATACATAGGGGTATCTGTGTATATTTGATATGTAAATTTAGGCTTTAATGATGATAAATATTTTAGGAGATGTATGCAAAATATTTTTCAGGGCCAAAGTCAATCCTTGTATCCAAGTATATCTTGTCACTCTGCACCAATGTGTCCAATTTTGCATGCTAGAATGTGAACGAGACTATCACTAGAATACGACATTGGCTTTTCTTCCATTCAGTTCAGCCAGGGAGTAAAAATGTCCTGCATCCAACACTTGCTGACCCACATAAGGTTTTGTTACCACCATTGCACATCAAGTTGGGCCTAATGAAGAACTTAGTAAAGGTAATGGATAAAAATGGCAAAACATTCAAGTATCTCATTGATAAATTTCCAACATTGAGTGAAGAATAGATAAAGGAAGGAGTCTTTATTGAACATCAGATTCGTACGCTTCTTCAAGATGAGGAGTTTCTCCTTTTGTTGCAGGGCAAGGAATAGGCTGCATGGGTAGCATTCGCATTAGTGGTAACTAATTTTCTGGGGTAACTCAAGAGCAGATAGCTATGAAGAATTGGTGGAAAATCTCCTCAAAACATATAAGAATCTTGGCTGTAACATGTCCTTAAAGCTTGATTTCTTACATCTGCTTTTATACTTTCAAATGTAAGAAATCAAGATTTAAGGACATGTTACAGCCAAAATTCTTATATGTTTTGAGGAGATTTTCCACTAACTCTTCATAGTTATCTACTCTTGAGTTAATGTAAGTATTCAAACTTTAAGGACATGTTACAGCCAAGATTCTTGTATGTTTGGAGATTTTACACAAAATCTTTATAGTTATCTGCTCTTGAGTTACCCCAAAAAAGTAGTTAAGTGAGAAGCAGTAAGCGAAGAGTATGGTGAGAGATTTCACCAAGATATTGCGGAGAAAAAATATCAAGGAAACTGGAATCCATCAATACTTGCAGATTACTGTTCAACAATTATAAGAGATGATCAGATGCTGGAGTACAGGAGACAAGAAAAAAAGAATTGGCACGGAATGAGGACCAAATCTTGTAGTGCAATTTTGGTAAATGTTTATAATTTGCAATAGTGTTTAGACATGTTTTAATTAGTCAAATTGTTTCTAGGTTTCCTCTAAATATCAGAAAATTGGCATAAAAAAATCCTGCATTCTGTATTTTTGCAAAAATAATATTGTTTAAAAGAAATGAAAGGTGTATGCATTCATTATATGCAGCAGTAATAGAAAAACTCTTTCATATCATAGAAACAAGAGACAACTAATAAATTTAATTGTCAGATTTTAATTCTGGAGGTCAAAATCATTAAGAATTTAGATAATTTCATAACTGAACCTGACAACTTTGGAAATATGTAGAACAGTGTAGCAGAAATACA